>NW_004444344.1:171636-183321 GCF_000243295.1 Trichechus manatus latirostris | reverse complement strand
TGTCTTTATAAACTGTGTTATGCCAATTGAGCTAGATGTTCCCCGAGACCATGGTCCCCACAGCCCTCCACCCAGCAATTCAGTTCCTCAGGGAGTTTGGATGTGTCTATGGAGCTTACATGACCTTTCACTGGGATTTTTTGAGACTAAAATAGTAACATCATTTTTAAATAGGTGTTAGAGGGGCAAAGTGATAATTAACCAGAAAAACTGGCATATCAAACAAATTATTTCTTTGTCAATTTCCTGTACTAAGATTCACAAATTTCCACTTATATCATCAGATGGAAGGCCGCTTTACTGATTATTTTCTTATGAGAGGAGCAAGGAAAGCAGTTCTTTGAGAAAGAGTGGAAATTTGCTGCTGGAGGAGAAACATAACTAAACATAACTTGTAGCTCATACAAATTGTGAGACAAATCACAATTTTTAGGGGAGGAGGTGTGTACGTGGAATTGTTTTGAACCACAGTAGGTATTTTAACATCTAATTCCACATTTACTTTTAGCTGCATTTATTAGAGATCAACTTGTGAAATAGTTTAAGTTCAGTGGAGGTAAATGAAGAAAAGGAAATCTATTTAATTAAAGAAGAAAGATGTGAAAGGAAATTAAATGACTTTTTAGAACCACATTGCAGAGAGTTTTAATTAAACCGATGTCTCTTGGAGATGAAGACATTTTAGGCTCAGTATTTCCTGAAATCATTTGCTATAATGATTGACACACTGAATGGTTGTCATGCAATGTTGGGCTACTTCTTTTAGAATTCTTTTTAGAATGAAGCACTAAAGAGTGGGCTCAGAGAAGAGATTGTCAGTAGAGAATATGAGGCAGGGAGGGAGAAGACCCCATTAATTGGGGCTTAGAATAGGATCTGGGATAGTTCTTTTCTCAAAATTTCTTTGGTTGGTGCTTATCCCAAATATCTAGACTTTTTCTTTGGGGTTCATTTTCTATGCTGCACCCCTGAAGTTTAGAATGGGTATGGCCTTATTTTAGAGCATATGCAAATCTAATGGAACCCATGACATTTATTTAGCTACAGTTTTAGCAGTGTATGTATGAGGAAGCTAAAATTTAGCATATAATTAATAACCTGAAATAGAAAAAGTATGTATACTGTATTCCTTACCCTGATCAGCCAACCATATGCTACTGATCAAAATGAAATATTTATAACCCAGCTGAGAGACTCAGTCTTACTAACAGGTTGAGGAGGTGGGAGGACAGTTTTATAATATTCAGAGAATCATATAATCCAAGAACTTTCTATTATTTTTTCATTAACATTAATTTATTACTAGGTCTCCCCAGTCAACATTGAACACATTTGTAAGTTGAACTGGCAGTACTTCATCATGAGAAATGTATTTAAGACTATACATTTTCAACTCTATCAAATCCAACCACTTTTCAAATGATTTTAAACAAGTAACAAAGTTGTAATTTACAGTTGGTACAGGTTATATATACAGATATACAGACTATTGAGTCAATATACTAAACTTTATATTCATTTAGCTATGAATGGTAAACATTTGTCCATCCATCTATATTGCCATATATCCATTTACCCATCCACCCACTTATATATCTATCTATCCATCCACTTACTGATTGATGTATCTTTCAATTTAACTCCTTCCAATCTATTTATCAATCATTCATCTATATATCTATTTATCTATTTTCAGACTAGGGCAATTTTAACATTACACAAATATTATGCGATCTTTGCCAGTGCAGGCAATTGGCTAATTATTAGTGGTTACAAATCCCTGTAGTTCAGTTTATGCATTAAACTTTTCTCCTATGTGTAGCTCTCAGAATGGCAATGACCAAAATGCCTTGAAGGTAAGTGGAGGCTGGGGGAAAGGAGAAAGAAGAGGGCAGAGAGCAGAGAGAAGAGGGCACTTTCTAGTCTAGACTGTCATCAAATAGCTTCATAAACTTGGGAAAGTCACTTAATTCTCTGGTCCTAAATTTTATCATCTGTAAAATGAATAGATTTTTACTGGATGATTTCTATTTCCTAAAAATTACAGTAATTAGCTATATCAAATGTGTTGAAGGGCAACTCTTTCATGGATTCCTTAAGTAAAACACTGTTTAACCTGAGAAAAATGGCTCAGATGATTTAGAACTTTATTATTTACAATGTTGCTTTAGATTACAAAAATGATTCAGTAAGCATTATGACACCAAAATAACTCTTTGCTGCTTGGAAAATAAATATTCATATTTATAGAGGAAAATGGCATCAGTTTTGGAAACCCTGGTGGTATAATGGTTAAGAGCTATGGCTACTAACCAAAAAGTCAGCAGTTCGAATCCACCAGAGACTCCTTGGAAACCCTGTGAGGCAATTCTGCTCTGTCCTACGGGCTCGCTATGAGTTGGAATCAACTCAACGGTAATAGGTTTTTTTTTTCTGGTTGGCATAGCTTTTGCCTCTAACTAACATGACCTTGAAAAAACTGCTATGTTTCTGAGTCTTAGTTTCCTCTTCTGTCAAATGGGAGTGTGGGTGAGATTTTTTTTTTTTTATACATGATTCTAGGATCCTTTGATGTATTTTTATCTTTGATATATTTTTAAGACCATTAGAATTTTCCTGGAATTTACTATATTGTTTTAAAACTGTGTAATATACTCTGGGAAACTCAGAGACTGAAGATAAATAAGATACATTTTTATTCTTATTAAAAACAGATTACAAAAATACTAAATAGCAAATATTTTTACTTACCAAGAGCTCTTCAGTTTTCTTCTGACTTTTAAACTAGAGAAATCCATTCATCGACACCGTTGTCCGTTATAAAATTCCCGTCAGTTCCACAGTGTAGAGGCTACTATGCTAGGTGCTGGTGCTTCTGTACTTTTCCTCCTTTCTTAGTATTGCAAAAGACGGGAGGGAATCTGCTTTTTGTTAAAACACATGAGTGTCTTTATACACTTGCTTATTCTATATATTTCATATATAGAGACCAAAGCTTATTACTTATTACTGGGTACCGGAGGCAGGAGGGAGAGAGAAGAAAAGGGGGACTCCTTGCATAGGGGACACTGAGCTTCTGTTAAGAGTGATGAAAAATGTGGAAATGGATAAATGTGATGGTTAAACAACATGGTAAACATAATTAATGTCACTAAATTATACACATGAAGCATGTTAAAAAGGCTGTCCTGTTTTATATATGTATATACACATATGTATATATATGCCACAATAGAACAAACAAAAACCACATGAATGTTTCGAAAGGAAGATGACACAAATAAATATTTATATCTGACAAAAGTTGAATATTCTAAAACGTGGACTAAAATATTGAGTATGGGTTTCATAATGTCCTACAGTAAATGTTAAGTGAGGATTTATTAAATATGAGCAGAACTTAGTGACTTCTGAGGTTGCTTACAGAAATAGTTCTGTCATGACTAATATTAATTTCCTAAAATAGGAAATTATGCTGACCAACTGAATGAGGTGAGTAAATGCTGAACAATTAAGGAGGGAAATTAAGGGGTATGATCAGTCTTGCTAGACTTAAAGATACGGCTACTCAGTTTCCTCATGGAATCCTTGACATCTTTGTTTCTAAGGGTATAGATCACTGGATTCAAGAGAGGAGTGAAAATGGTATAAAATAGGGAGAGTACTTTGTTTATTGGGAAATTTGTGAAAGGCCATACATAGATGAAAATGTACGGGCCAAAGAAAAGGGTTACAACGGTGAAGTGTGCACTGCAAGTGGAGAGGGCTTTGGAGGACCCTCCAGAAGAGCACTGCCACACGCTGACCAGGATGATGGTGTAGGAGATCACTAAGAGGATGAAGCACACCAGGGCAATCATGCCGCTGGTTGAGATCATGAACACCCCAAGAATGTAGGTGTCAACACAGGCAAGTTTAATCACCAGTGGGAGGTCACAAAAGAAGCTGTCCACTTCACTGGGTCCACAGAAGTCCAGATTCACAGTGAATGCTAACTGACTCATAGCGTGGCAGATGCCAACAGTCCAGGAGAGTGCCACAAGCCCAACACACATTCTCTGACTCATGATGGTTAAGTAACACAGAGGCTTACATATAGCAACATATCTATCGAAGGACATGGAGATCAGCAAGACTATCTCAGCACCCCCTAAGAGATGCAGGAAGAATATCTGGGTGATGCAGCCTTTAAAAGAAATGGCTTTGTTTTCACTGAGAAAGTCTGCAATCATTTTGGGGGTGGCAAAGGAAGCCAGAGACATGTCAATGAAGGACAGGTTGCCCAGCAGAAAGTACATGGGGGAGTGCAGGCGTGGCTCTGACACTATGGTGAACACAATAAGGAGGTTCACCAGCACAGTGGCTGCATAGACTATGGAGAAAAACAGGAAATAGAAGATCTGGAGTTCCCAAGAACTGGACAGACCCTATAGTATGAATTCAGTTACCATTGACTGATTGCTCCAAGCCATTCACCTTGGTTTCTGGAGGGACTCTAACATTTCCAGATGGGAAGAGAACTAGGAAAAAATACAACAATCAAACTCAAAGTGAGATTTTCTACATAAAATGTTTTTGGTGATACCCACTACCAGATAGTTCCCTATTGCATCCCTGCCCTACTCACAGTGGTCAAATATTTCCTCCAGTGGCCTTTCCAAATGCTTAAAATGATTAAATTCAAGATTAATTCCTATGACTTAGCAATTTACTTTACAAGCAAAATGCAAATATTCATAAAAGGAATACAAATTAAACTATTAGAACATTTACTCAGTTTGTGAAATACTTTATAAATTTCATAGCTAGCTGCCAACAGGTTTTGAAGGGGAATGGAATGGTAATAATCTTCAAAATGTTATAATGATAGTGTAAGACTGGAGGAAGCTACGTTTGAGAATCATGACTGGTTATTAGTGGGAATACAATCATGGCAAGAAATGTGGGCAAAAATAATCTCTTTCAGTGAGTAGGAAAAAGGAATAGAACATGAAGTGAGTGGAAATGGCTACAGAGGAACACCACCTGTTTCAATTTTTTAATGGAGATTGTCCAGAATAAAAATGAAGTAAATTTCCATTCTCAGTTCTTCATTTCAGAGTCAGGCAGACATTCTGAATGACCCTTGTCCTGAACCACAAGGTCATACATTTTTTAAAGGCTAGTGAACATGATGAGCTTAGAAGTTTCATACATTTTCATGTATATTTGAAATAGAAAGTTTCTGTTAAATACTGTGCTGCCTGAAACTGGATATTTTTTTAACTGCTGGATTTTATAGACCTTCACCAAAGGAGTTTAAAACAGAAGACTCTTCCTGTTCCCAAAGTTCATGTGGAACCAATATGAGACAGGTTTACATAGAGTCAGAAGATGGTAGTGATGAATCTAGGAGAAGTTATATAACAACACATTTCAACAGTTACAATGGGACTGGGAAACTGTCTCTCACTGAGACCCGAGAAGACTTTACAAAATGCACTGAAAGCTAATTGAAATTATGTATACCTACAATCGGTGACAAAATTCCTTTCACCTAGTACTAGACTAAGCCTTTTCTTTTCTTTCTCAAAACTCTGTTATACATATACATCCTAAATAAATTATTCTAAGACTAACCTCAGTTTTATACGAGTAACTACACACTGCTTGTTGACTTTTTGTTCTGAAGTTTGGTGCTCTTTTATTGACTCCACATTGTTCTTCTGACTTTACCCATCGCAGAAACTTTTACATTATTTGATTCTGTACCCACATACCTGATATTAAAACGATGTCTCCAGCACAGCTCTAAGTTAGATGAGTGTAGCAGAAATAACAGTGGTCTGTGACTCAGAAAATGTGGATTCAAAGAGAAATTTATTTTCTCACAGTCTGATAGGCTACAAGTCCAAATTCTGCACATCAGCTCCAGGGGAAGGCTCTCTCTCTCTGTCGACCTTCTCATGAATCTTCCCTAGGACTAGGAGCTTCTCCGCACAGGGACCCTGGGTCCAAAGGACGCGCTCTGCTCCCAGCACTGCTTTCTTGGTGGTATGAGGTACCCCCCACTCACCTCTTTAACATTGCAACCTCCCCTCACCTGGTTCTCCCAGCCCCTCTTACCCTCCCATGTATCATATTTTAACACAATCAACTACTAGCCAAAAGTTGGCAGTTCAAACCCACCCAGAGGCATCTGGGAAGACAGACCTGGGGATCTGCTGCTGAAAGATTCCCGGCCTTGAACACCCTGTGGAGCACAGTTCTACTCTGACACACATGCAGTCACCATGAGTCAGAATCAACTAGCAATAACAATCTTGGACAAAGGGAACTTCTTGTAGGGGAACCCCTCAGTAAACGGCCCGAGAGCTGCTCTTTCAGTAAGAGTTTATTTTCTACATTCTCACTGGGGGCCACTCCTGCCTGGGCAGCAGCTGGAGAGATAACAGTGGCTGGAAGAACACAGGGTGGTCCTGGGCTCTCGGACGCCAGGCAGGGGTTCTCCAACTCACACGACTCCCAGAGAGCCCCAAGTCCCTTCCACAACACTGCCGGGAAGTTCTGAGGCAAATTCAGAAGCACAGGGCTGCAATTTTGGAGGCAAAACTGCCCACAGATGTCCTTCCAGTGCCACCTCTGTGAGCTCGTGGGGTGTCTCCACACCTGACAACTTATCCGTCTTCCCACCAACTCCCACGTCCCAGACCTACAGCACCAATGAGATCAGTTTACAGCTGAGCCAGAAGGACGGTCAGACCATCAAGTGGATTTTCATCAACCCCGAGGCCTTCACAGGTAACCTGCACCCTGGGATCCTGGAGCAGCCTCACCCAGGGCCCTCCTGGACCCGGCTGCAGGGCCAGGGCCAGACCAAACCTTAGGGGCCAAGCACTGACAAGATCGACCCCCCCCCCGCTCCCACGTAACTCAGGATAAAAACTACAGTAAACTTTGTTGTTGTTATTGTTGTAGTTAGGCGTGGTCAGGTCAATTCCGACTCATAGCTACCCCATGTACAACAGAATAAAACACTGCCCAGTCTATATGTACAATGAAATATTATTCAGCCATAAAGAGAGATGAATTTCTGGTACAGGCTACAACATGGCTAAGCCTTGAAAACATCACGCTGAGTGAAATAAGCCAAACGCTTCACAAACAAGGCCTTTACACCTCTAGTTTCTCCAGGTTTCTTGGCTCCCTGCATTTTCTCAAAGGGCCAGGGCAACTAGGAAGAAGGATATTTGAGGGTTAATTGGATCCCTTCATTTCAGAGTGCATGCAGAGTAAAATCCATCAGGAATACAGCTCTGAATTCAGCCTCCTGACACTTGCCTGCAGCCCAGGGCTGGAAAGCCTCACCTCCTTTACCTAGTTCACTTCTTGGCAGTGAACTCAAGGCTCCCTGGAGTTCTTCTTCACCAAACATTTCTAAACAGGCATTGCTGCCTTCTGCACAACACAATGGAATCTCTTAGAGGTTTTAGTGTATGAGCCAGGGAAACCGCAGCAGGGAAGTCCACACTCAGAAAAACAGGAAGACAGAGGCAGCTTAAGTATCTCCTAGGTGGTAGGGTAGGGAAGACGTAAGGAGTCACCTTATCTTGGACCACAGCAATAGTAAGGCAAATAGTATCTATTATTTGACTTCTGAGGCTGCAAACTTTATCTCTAAGTTCCTTTGTTAATAATGAAGATACAGCCTGTGTCTCCCTTTTTGAAGAAAATTTCACAAAGTAAATAACAGAATCAATGAATGTTTGAGACTAGATTTTACCATATTCACTTAAGTCGTTATGAACTAAAAGAAAGAAAGAGAAATGAAACATGATGTACCATCTGGTTTATAAATTCTGAGTAGGTAAGGAGTGCTAAAAGGGCGTCAAGGCCTTAATTACCACCTCTGTAAAAATCAGAATGAGAGCCAACACATTTAGCTGCAAGCTATATTAAAATATTTCTTTACTGACAAGAATTTTGAGTATTTACCTTTGGCTCAATTTTTACTCATAAGGTAAAAAGAAATAATTTGATGAACAACATTGTACTTCATTGGCATAATATAAAGAGCATTAAATCTCAAGTTTGGAAGTCTGGATTTACATTACAGTGCAAGACTTTACCATATCACCCTGAGTACATTACAACATTATTTGCCTGAGCCTAAATTGCCTGATTTGTAATGAGAATTATAAAATATATTCAGTCAGTTGTAGTGAATGTTATATGAGATAACATATCAGTAAGCACTTAGCATAGTAACTGACAATTAGCAGGTACTCAATAAATGCTCAATATTAATTTCACTTTTCTGTGGGAGACATCTAGTTTTTTCGCTGTATGTACTATACAGTATTTGAAGATCCCAAGTTAATTTATATTTTATTCTTCCCCTGAAAAAATGCAGGGGTGTTTACACCATCATCTATGTTTTCCCCATCTTCTGCCCTCTATATTGGTCTGCTCAGGTCTTCCTTGCCTTATTGCTTAAAAACATTTTATTTCCTCTGGGTATCATTTGGCTTGTCTCTACTTTCTAATTTAAGTATCAGTAAAAAAATGTAAAGAGTGGTCTGTACTGTCCACAGGCCCAGATTAGACCTGCTTTCACCTGTGAAAATATCTGTGCATCTTGGAGTGGCCTTCTTAAGAATATAAGCTAACCAAAAGGAATTATTTCTGATATTGGAATATGGTATCATTGAGATGGCTTTTTACTGGTGTGCTTCTCAGAAGAAGATACAAAATCATTTTTGAGGGTACTTCCCCAACTTACTATCTAACGTTATGTGGAAAATGCTAACCAATGCAATTACTTAAAAGAACAGTATTAGAAGCATAAAAATTGGAAAGGGAGAGGTAAAAATATATCTTTTTGTAGATGATTTTATTGTATATTAGGTTAACCCAAAAGCTACTACTAAAAAATAGGATTTTGTATTAAAAAACAAACAAACAAAAAAATGCTGTTGAGTCAATTCTGTCTCATAGTGATCTTATAGGACAGAGTAGAACTGACCATAGAGTTTCCAAGGAGTGGCTGGTGGATTCAAACTGCCAGCCTTTTGGTTAGCAGCTGTGCTCTTAACCACTGCGCCACTAGTGCTCCACAAAATGGATTTAATAAAAGTAGCTGCTTATAAATTTAACATGTAAAATTTAATGGCTTTTATATATACAAATAAAACATATAAGCAAAAAGGATAAAAAAATTCATAAATTTAAAGGAAATGTCCAAAAGCTATGTGAAAAAAGTATAAAACTCTCCTGTAGGACACAATTATAGACTTGAAAAATGGAAAGATACATCACGTTCTTGAATAAGACACATCATCGAGATGTCAGAGCTCCTTAAATTAGTTTGTAAATGTAATGCAATCCTAATACCTGTCTCCTTTGAAAAATGGAAAAATGACATGAAGACATGCGAGAAGAGCCAGGAAGACAATTTAAGAAGTAGAAATAGGAGTGTGTTAGCACCACAAGGCACGGACCCACTATAAAGACTCCATAAATAAAACAATTAGACATTGGTTCATAAATATACAGAGATGCAACTGACACAGAATAGAAAATCTAGAAATACACTTAATTGTACATGGAAATTAAGTGTCTGACAAAGAAAGTACCTCAAATGAGTGGGAAGTATAAGGGCTTTTTAATAAGTGGGTTTGCGATAACTGAATAACCATATGGAATAAAGATAAAATTGCATCATTCTTCATACCTTAACAGTAAATATCTAAAAATGGGCCAGAGATTTAGATGTCAAAATTGAAACTACACAAATACCAGGAGCATGAATTTCTGTATGATCTGAGAGAGAGGAAATAATTTCTAAAAATAACTCAAAATCCAGAAATAATAAGGGAAAAAATTTTAAAAACTGATTACATAAATGATGCAAACACCAAAATCAAAGTTAACACACACATGAAAACCTGGGAAAAGTTTGAAACTTGTCAGCACAGACAGAGCATTGGTATAATAATATATAAAGAACTACTAAAAACATAGAATAAAAGAGCAACAACCCTGTATAAAAATGGGTAGTGATATGAACAGATAGTACACGGATAAAGAAGTGCAAATGGCTATTAACTATATAAAAGATGCTCAAAGTCTTTCTAATAAGAGAATGCATGTTAAAACTAAGTTGAGACTACCAGCAAAATGGCACTGTAGACAAAAGCACCATGCCGTCCCTCCACAGCACAGATCCGAAAAACTAAGCCAAACAGAGAAAACAGCAATCCTGAAACCCTAAAACATTGAATGAAGAGATAAAGAACTCAGCCAAGCACCAAATGGAGTGAGAAAACTGACAGAGAACAGAGCTCGAGGAGAGATTCATGCAGAGGTCCCCTATCAGCTAATGCAGCACGGATCCGCCATCTTGGACTCCTATCAGAGACCAGCAAATGGGGGTAAGAGAAAGCAGCTTCAAGGAGCTTCCAGCAGGAGACAAAACAACCGGTAATTTGCGATATATGCTTTCCCAACCCCCACTCTTCTTCACCCCCACTCAGCATCCTATGCTTCCTGTGGCCACAGCCTCTTGGCCGGAAGCACCAGCTGCTTGGATTCCACCTGCCCACACTGGCCGGCTCCATGCGTGCCATTTGTTGGCTGCTGGTGTTGCTTTTTTCCGCTTCTTTTTATTTCTTCCTTACCTCTCACCACCTCCCCTCCTTTCGCTCAAATACCTAGCTCATGTGCAATCTTTGCTTCTTCCTAAGGGGCTGCAGAGCTCCGTTGGAGTGTGGAACTGCTTCCTGGTCTGTGCGGCCATGCTAGTGTGATCCTGGGGTTTTGTTTGCTTGTTTGTTTTGAATTGTTTGTTTGTTTTCTTTTCCTTTTCTCAAGTTGGGAGCCCGTTCTGGCTGGGCAGTGCTACAGGGCTTGGGACCTACCTCCTCAGCTTGCGCAGACGCGCAGAGGGATCCCTGAGAGCGTTTCTTTGTTTGTGGGGTTTTTTTTTTTCTGTTTTTTTTGGGGCTATTCTTGTTCTTTTTTTGTTTTGTTTTCCCTCTTTTTTCCTTTTTGTCTTTCTTCATTACTCAGTTTCTCATCTCTCTATACCTTCTTTCTCTACCTGTTCCCTGAATACCTGGCGCTAAGTACCTATACACCTTCTAGCCAGGCTGTACTGCAACACCTGGGAACAACTTCCCCAGACCTGAGAGCTGCACCAGTGAGAACCCTGGGAGATTTGCTGTTCTTTTTTCTTTCTAATTTTTATTTATTCATTCCTTTCTTTTCTTCTTCTTCCCCTTTTTGTTTTCTCCATTTCATAGTCTCTCATCTCTCCACTCCAAAAGCAAGCTCCCCTAGCACTCTTTTTTGTTTGTTTGTATGTTTCTGGCCCCCGTTCCTCTCTCCTCTCTCCCACATGCATCTTAGCTCCACACATAACAATCTCCCACCTCCATCCTGCCTACCTACACTGTGAACTGAACATCACACCACCGAGCAGCACAGGCATGGCCTACCGGAACCTGCCCTGCACTGATTACTGACCTGCCCTGGTGGCTATAGTAAGTGCCACAAACAACCCATCTCAGTAACTTCTCTTCAGCTAGACCTGCCCTGCTGTACCATATCTGAGTAACTGACACTGCTAATTGGAGAAGGAGGCGAAAAGTATTGTGCCCACAGATGAGCCAACAACAAAGAACACATAGCCCGCCTGCTCAGACA
>NW_004444344.1:169469-170555 GCF_000243295.1 Trichechus manatus latirostris | reverse complement strand
AAGAATTATTAAAGGGAGTTCTTTGATCTGAGAACAAACAACTTCAGCTCACAGGCTGAATCTAGGACACAGGATCGTACCAGCTAGATACCAATCCAGGAAATGAAATTTCAAGTACTATACAAAACCAAAAGAAATACAACAGAGAATCAGAGCAGTTAATCTGTAAATAACAACAACATCAGAACAATAAAAGAGGGAATAAATGGTGTAGATATACAACCATCTAATGGAGATGAAGGCAAGGTGATACCAAGCAATAATAGACTGCTTCAAACTTAGAAAGATAAGGGTAAAATTCATGGTAACCACAAAGAAAGTTAACAAACATATTCATAAAAATAAGGAGGAAAAACACAGAGTCTCAGAAAAAACAAAACCTACAAATACAAAATAAATGAAAAAAAAAATCCACGAACAAAAGTAATTCAGCACAGGAGAGTAAGAAGAACAAAGAAAATATCAGCACCACAAAAAAAAAGCACAACAAAATGTCAGCAACAAACTCACTTCTGTCAATAATTACACTGAATGGAAAGGGACTCAATGCCCCCATAAAGAGACATAGAGTGACAGAATGGATTAAAAAAACAGGTTCCATCAATATGCTGTCTACAAGACATACACCTTAGAAACAAAGACATGAATTTACTAAAGGTCAAAGGTTGGAAAAAAATATATCAAGCAAACAGCTACCAAAAAAGAGCAGGAGTGGCAATACTAATCTGAGATAAAATAGACTTTAAAACAAAATACACCATAAAAGACAAAGAAGGATACTGTATAATGATTAAGGGGATGATCCATCATGAAGATATAATCATAATAACCTTCTACGCACCCAATGACAGGGCTCCAAAATACATAAAACAAACTCTAACAACACTGAAAACAGAAATTGACAGTTCCACAATAATAGTGGGAGACTTCAACACACCACTCTCAGTAAAGGAAAGAACAACTAAAAAGAAACTTAGCAAAGATACAGAAGACCTAAAGGGCAAAATCAGCCAACTTGACCTCATAGACATATATAGAATACTCCATCCAACAGCTGCAAAGTAAACATTCTTTTCCAATGCACAT
>NW_004444344.1:165100-166354 GCF_000243295.1 Trichechus manatus latirostris | reverse complement strand
CTACCATGGCCTCCACCAGACTGAGTCCCGTACAGCTAGATGGTGCCCAGCTACCACCACAGACAGCTCTGACCTGTATCACGACAGAGGGTCCTGGACAGAGCTGGAGAAAAATGTAGAACAAAGTTGTAACTCATAAAAAAAGACCAGACTTGCTGGCCTGACAGAGACTGGAGAAACCTTGAGAGTATGGTCCCCGGACACCCTTTTAGCTCAGTAATGAAGTCACTCCCGAGGTTCACCATTCAGCCAAAGATTAGACAGCCCTCTAAAACAAAACGAGATTAATGAGGCACAGCAGTCCAGGGACAAAGACTAGCAGGCAGGAGGGAGCAGGAAAGCTGGTAATAGAGAACACAAGTTTGAGAAGTGACAGTGGTGACATGTTGTGGGGTTTTTAACCATTGTGATAAAACAATATGTGTACTAACTGTTTAATGAGAAACTATTTGTTCTGTAAACCTCCATCGAAAGTACAATAAAAAAAATTAAGGTGATATGATACATATTATGTGTCTATTTGCTTTTTCATGTAGCAGTATATTATGGACATATTTTCGGGTCAGTATATTCAAATCAGGGAGCAGTGGTGGTTCAGTGGTAGAATTCTCCCTTTCTATGCTGGAGACCAAGATTTAATTCCTGGCAGATGCACCTCAGGCACAGCCACCACTTGTCTGTCAGTGGAGGCTTTCATGTTATTATAATGCTGAACAGGTTTCAGAGGAGCTTCCAGACTAGGACAAACTCGGAAGAAAGGTCTGGTGATCTACTTCTGAAAATCAGTCAGTGAAAACCCTATAGGTCACAATAGTCCGATTCCATACCGACCATGAGAATAGTGGCTGGACCAGGCAGTGGAGGGCTGACTTGATGGCAGCGAACAACAACACCGTCAAACAGAACTCATTTTCTGTTTTTAAAGGACAGCTGTATATTTTTATGGGATGGATGTTCTATAATTTATGCCACGCCTTTACTGATAGGCAATCAGATTTTCTTATTTTTATTACTGCTTACTCTGCTAAAATAAATATCCTTGTAAATAGTCTTGGGGAGCAATGCTTTTATCTCTGTGAATTGATTCTCAATAGGCATTTATGGGTTAAAGGACGTAGAGGTAAGTATATTTTTAAGTTTAACAGCTGCCATCAAATTTTGGGGTTTGTTGTTGGTTAGTTTTTTTTTTTTTATTGTACTTCAGGTGAAGGCCTACAGAACAAATAGTTTCTCATGAAACAGTAGTACACATAT
>NW_004444344.1:148370-164078 GCF_000243295.1 Trichechus manatus latirostris | reverse complement strand
TTTTTTTTTTTTTTTTTTAATTCTAGCAACTGCCTATTTAGGTTCTCTGATCTTTTTTTTTTGGTTCCCTACTGAGGTTTTCCTTATCCATTTACAGGAGTTCTTTATATATTAGAGGTATTGAAAATTTTCTGTCAGATGTGTTGCAAATATTTTTCACCCATTATTCCCTTTTAGTTTTGTATATGATGTGTATTTCAATACATGTAAAACACATTTATTTTTTAAACAGCATTATTAAGGAATAATTTACATCAATGAAATTTACTAATTTTAAGTGTATAATTCAATTAGATTTGAAAAATGTGTAGAGTTGTGTAACCACGACCACCATCATGATACAGAATATTTTCATCACCCTGTGAAGTTTTCTCATACTTCTTTACCATAGATCCCTACACCCTTCACCCCAAACCCTGTATCCTGGAAACCAGTGATCTTCCATTTATCACTATCATTTTTCCTTTTGAAGGATTTTTGAATAGTTCATGTCTGTCTGCTTTCATTAAGCCCAGCGGTTCTCAACTAGAAGTGATTTTGTCCCCCCCTCTTCCCCAGGGAATATTTGGCTACGTTTGGAGATATTTTTACTGTCATGACTCAGTAGGGGTAGAGGGGATACTATCAGCATCTTTGGTAGAGGCCAAGAATGCTGAGTAAGTTTACAATGCGCAGGACTGCTCCAGCAACCAAAAATTATCTGGTCCAAAATGCCAATAGAATAAGAAACCTTGATTAGCACAAAGGTTTTCAGATTCATTCATGTTTTTGCACGCATCAGTACTTTGTTTTTGTAATAGCTTAGTGGTATTTCATTTATGGGTATAATTAATTTATCCATCCAATACTTGATGGATATCTTTTTCTACTTTTGGACTAACATAAATAAGGTTGCTGTGAATATTCATGTATGAATCTTTGTGTAGACATACACTTTCATTTCTTCTGGGTACGTAACTAAGAGTATTATTTCTGGTCTATATAAAAAACCAAACAAAAACCCCATTGCCGTGGGGTCGATTCTGACTCATAGTGACCCTATAGGACAAGGTAGAACTGCCCCATAGGGTTTCCAAGGAGTGGCTGGTAGATTCTAACCGCCGACCTTTTGGTTAGCAGCCGAGCTCTTTAACCACTGCACCCGAACTTTCACTTTATGTGATATTGCCAAGCTGTTTCCAAAGTGAACATACATATTGCATTCCCACCAGCAATGTATGAGAGCATCCATTGTATTCTATTGCATTCTGGATACAGATATATTCTTTCAGTCAGTGGTGTACCTTTTTATTTTCTAAATAGTATCTTTTTGAAGAGCAGAACTTCTAAATTTTGCTTTAGTCCAAGTTATCGACTTAAAAAAAATTGTCTTTTCTTGGAGATAATTTCATAACTCTATGTCTCAAAGACTTTCCCCATGTTTTATTCTAGGACTTTTATAGTTTTAGCTCTTATATTTAGGCTTATCCATTTCAAAGTAATTTTTGTATAAGGTGTGAGATGAGTCAAGTTTCTTGTTTGCTGTTATGGATTGAATTGTGTCCCCCCAAAATGTGTGTAAAGTTGGCTAGGCCATGATTCCCAGTATTGTGTGGTTGCCCTCCATTTTGTACTCTTCTCTGGTGTTGCAAATCCTAACTTTCGTGATGTTAATGAGCCCTGGTTGCGCAATGGTTAAGCACTTGGGCTGCTAACCCAAAGGTCAGTGGTTAGAACCCACCCAGTGGCTCCAAGGAGAAAAGACCTGGCAATCTGCTTCCATAAAGATTACAGCCTAGGAAACCCTATGGGGCAGTTCTACTATGTCCTGTAGGGTCCTCTGTGAGTAAAAATCTATCCGATAGCACACAACAACATGATGTTAATGAGGCAGGATTAGAGGCTGTTATGTTAAGCCAGGACACAATCTACGGGATTAGATTGTATCTTGAGTCAACTGAGATATAAAAGGGAGAAGTAAGCAGAGAGGAGAAGGACCTCATTACCATCATGCAAGAAGAGCCAGGAGCGGAACTATTCTTTTGGACTTGGGGGTCCCTGAGCTGAGAAGCTCCCAGAACAGGGGAAGACTGATGACAAGGATCTTCTCCCAGAGCCAAAAGAGAGAGAAAGCCTTCGCCTGGGGCTGGCACCCTGAGTTCAGAGTTCTAGCCTCCTGAACTGTGAGAGAATAAATTTGTTTGTTAAAGCCAATCCTTGTGGTATTTCTGTTATAGCAGCACTAGATAACTAAGATATTTGTTTTTGTTTTTCTTTTCCATATGGATATCCAATTATTCCAGCACAATGTATGAAAACGTTTTTCTTTCTCATTGAATTATTTTCTCAATTATGTTGAAAAACAGATACCATATCGTATTTCTGGATCCTCCATTCTACTCCACTAATCAACATGTTTACACTTAGGCCAACACTACACCATATTGATTACTATAGCTTCATAGTCTCGAAAACATAGTGTGAGCCCTACAAATTTGTTCTTATTTTACAAAATTGTTTTTGTGATTTACATATAAATTTTAAAATTAATTTGTTTATTTCTATAAAGAAAAGTCTGTTGGAATATCGATTAGTATGATGTGCAATGTATAGAACAGTTAGGGAGTAATTGACACCCTATTAATATGTTTTAAAATCCATCCATCGTTAGCATAGTCTCTCTCTTTATCTCTCTCTCCCTATCTGTCTCTCTGTCTCTATTTATTTATTTATTTTGCAACGCAGACAGATTGAAAGGAGCAATGGTAAAGCACACTTTGACTCTTAAAACTTCTGCCCAGATGTGACATATGACACTTCTGCTTACATTCCATTGGTCAAAGTAAGTCACGTACACAAGGTTGTTCTAAATAAAGTGGGAGTTATACACCTTCCACAGCAAGAGAGGATCCCTGAAAGGATGGGCCAGTTAAAGAAAGGCAGCAAATTTTGACTAAAAAATGCAATCTATCACATAGACTTCCACTGGAAATAGTTACATTATTATTCAATAAATAAAAATTATTAATAATGGCAGCTACTTGGAATTCTCATTTTATTAATCACATTACCATTGCTAATAATTAGTCAAGGTTATGTCCTTTTACCTATTTTATTTAATAATCCTCTGCTTTAAATTTCTCCTTTCTCCAAACCATCTAGATAAATCTTTACAAAATGATAATTTCAAATTGTCCTCACTCTGTGTATGATCTTACAATGGTTCCTTGTTTTCTTTTACATCAAATTACATATTTTAAATGGCATTCTTGTTCTTCCTAACAGCTAATTGAATAGCTTTGCTCTGCTGCAAATAAGTTGATTTTGGTAATCTTCAAAGTAACATTTAACATTCACTCAACAAATATCTATTAAACCCCTCCCTCTATGTCTTTGTGACACAGTTTTCCTCCACATAAATTTTTTCCACTGCCGATCCAAATTTTAGTTGTCATTCTAGGACAAGTTCATGACATAACTCCTGCAAGAACACTTCTATTATTGAATTCCCCACATTGTAGGTTTTCCTTTCTCCATTTCACTCGTGATCTCTGAGAACTGACTAAATAAATTCACTAAAATTGACAAATAAATTCACTAAATTTATTTGGCTGTATTTTTTACCCATTGTATTCTTTATGGATGTCTAGTATCTCTAATGGAGCCCTAATGGTGCAGTGGTTGAGAGCTCATCTGCCAACCAAAATGTCCGCAGCTTGAATCTACCAGCTGCTGCTTGGAAATCATATGAGGCAGTTCTATTCTGTCCTATAGGGTTACTACAAGTCAGAATTGGCTCAGCGGCATTGGGTTTTGTTTTAATATCTCCAAAGAAGAATGTAAATTGCTTGTGAGGCAGAACTGAATGTTTTTGGATTTTATTTTACACTGTGTCTACAACAGGGTTAGATTACCAAGAGCTCTTATTAAAATTTGTTTACCTCATATTTCCTGTTGCCTCTGGAAAAGATGACTTTTTCAACCTTCTTTCCCCTGACTGTCTCAGGTCCAGGTGAAAACAATCACTGTAAATTCCCATGAGACTCTAGAAATATCTTCCCTTTGTGAACTCAATGACAACATCTTTTTTGTTTAACAAATCCCATTGCATGATGATTTCTTGGTCAACTCTCAAGTCCCTACAACATCCGTTTTATTTACAGCTGCTTAACAACTAATGGTTCAGCTAGGTCATTTATATTTAAAATTGACCTCCTACATGCTCTCTGGCAGAAGCCTATTTATCACTCTGAATATTCCAAAGCTCTGATTCTGGTATAGATCTGGTAAGTGAAGGTGCTTTCAAATGATTTTAAATGTCTATCCTTCCCATTCCCTTCTCCTAATCCCTATTCCATGGAGATGAGATCAGTAAAACTGTTTGTGTACATTGGTGTATATGAGGGAAAAATGAAATAAAGGTAGGGCTAAAGAGACTGATCTTTGAACTCTTTCCCATAAAAGTGATATGACATATTCTTTAGGTGATAAGGGTAAATTTTTAAGTTATAGGATTATAAATATTTATAGGAGGAATAAACCAAAAAGCAAACCAAATCCATAGCTGTCAAGTTGATTCCAACTCATAGAGACTCTAGATACTCATATTTTGAAGATAAGTTGAGACCAGATCTTTCCCTAGGTTGTGCAGTTATATTATAGTAAACTTTGATAATGAATCAATCCTTTTCCACTAGACGAGTATCAGAAAAACTAATTCTTAATGTGTTTCTGCTGGGTTTCAACCAGGAAACATTTATCTGTCAGTATGTTAACGGTTTTTCTCTGGAAATTTACAAGAATTCTGCGACTATTAATTGAAGTGTCACTATAATGTTTCTTAAGAGCCCATGCCCCTTACATGTGATGTAATTGGTATATGAGGTCTGTTTGCACTTTCAGTAAAGATATCCTTGTGGGTGAATTATAAATGACTGTGTGTGTGTGTGCACTCACACTTAACACATTGTTAGCACAAAGTAACTGCCTACTAAATGTTAGCTATTATCTTTAGGATTATATAAACTAATAGATGAATAAATAAATAGGTAGGAAGGGCTGTTCAGGCTGATATAACTGTGGTGTGACTGCCATTTAGTAGCAGAAGGGAAAGTATTATTTGCAATATCTATGATTTATGTGGGATTTCCTTGCAATCTTTAATATCCTATAATTCCCTTTGAAACTGATATGCCAAATGAGAAGGATGGAAAGAATAGGAAATACAAGTTTTCATAGAGGAAACTAAGTCTAAGAATACACGTTGCTAGAACAATTCAACTAGAAACAAGATGTTAATCAGTTAGTACGCTATGTACCTGATGCCAGAAATTCATATGTGACTTTCATCCCCTCCAAACTTCCCCCCACAGAAATGACCCAATTTATTAATAGGTCTTGATTGTACCAGAGCCATTCTAAAAAACAGTTACACAGTTATAATGGAATAATTCACTCACTATGTCATGTTTTGTTATTAATGTAATATCATAGCCTTAAGTGGAGCATAAACTATAATGAAAACTTTTGTTGGTTCTATTTTATTTGATACTTCAGTTGTTAGGGGTTCTATTGAAGTGGAGTACTTGACACTGAAACTTCATGTGTCTAGTAAGGAAAACAACCTCTCAATTTCCAATGCATCTTTAAAGTTTAATGCTAAGGTGGCCCATTAATAAATTAAAGCTGTGTACTAACTATACTGGGTGGATAAAGATAATATTTCTCTTTACTGTGTTTTTACACAAATAGCACATGTTGTGGCAACTGTGCTACCCCCTCAGGTGCTGTTTTCCTAAGCAAGCTATGTGCATTATATGTGTGGGCATGTTATTTATGAAAAAATACAGTACTTAATCCTGGAATATTATTTACACTTAATTATATCAAGAATAAAATACCATGCATTACTTACACTATACTCTAAATGTCATAAAAAGAACACCCTAGACCTAACCCTAACTCAAAACCTTACCTTAACCCTGACCCTAAACCTAGGTCTAACTCTAACCCAAACCTTAACACTAACCCCAACCCTAACTCTATATCTAATTCTAACTCTAACACTAGATCTTACTTTAACCCTAACACGAATCCTAGATCTAATGTTAATCTTAACCTTAACCCTAATTCTAGGTCTAACCCTAACTCGAAACCTAGCAGCTCACTTTAATAGAAGCCAGAACAAAGTATCAAATAAATAGAACCAACAAAAGAAGTTTTCATCATAGTTTATACTCTACTTTAGAAGACTATGATATTACATTAATAACAAAATGTGACACTGAGTGAATTATTTCATTATAACTGTATAACTAAATTATTTGTTTAGCTTTAAAAATTTTTATCTGAAAACTTATGAAATTATTTGCAGAAGAGGCAGGCATGCTGTTTAGAGTTACCATATTGTTAGTTTTTTCAGATTTTTGACTTGGCATGACAAATAGAGTAATGTCTTTGAAATCACTATCAAGTGAATTAAAATAAAAGTTTTACTTGGGACAGAACAATTTCCAAACAGAAGTGAAACAATATATAATAAAGGAAACATCTGATTATAGTGTAAAGGTAGCATGGAAATCTTCATATTCATATGCTGGGTTCTAATAAACACCAAGGAAACAATTGTTTGAATTGATGTAAAGGACATTAATTAATAAGTGTCCTCATGTTCTATACAGGGAACCTGGGCAACACATGGCCACATAAAATGTTGAAATGGAGGGAACCCAAAGTTGAGAAAGGACAGTGTTGACATTTCGTGGGGTTGTTAACCATTGTCATAGGGCAATATGTATACTAACTGTTTAAAGAGAAACTCTTTTGTTCCGTAAACCTTCATCTAAAGCACAAAAGAAAAAAAAAGAATTATCTATGTGAGATCAAATTGACAACAGCAACTCAAAAGGTTTCATGGGAAGCCTAGGGGACAATGAGTTGAAGATAATGGTGATGGAATAATTTGGAAAAGGATAGTGAGAATAGCAGCACAACTGGAAGAAAGTAATATCTCTGAATTGTACATGTAGAAATTTTTGAAATGGTGTATCTTTGGCTGGGTATATTTTCACCAAAAACAAAAATAAAGGTCCTCCAAAGTCAAGAAGGGAGAATGTTGACATGTTGTGGGGTTGTTAACCAATGTCATAAAACAATATGTGTACTGACTGTTTAATGAGAAACAATTTGTTCTGTAAACCTTCACCTAAAGTACAATAAAAAAATTTAAAAAATATATTGAAATGGAAAACCAAATAATCATTGTCCTTTCAGGAAAAGTAGACTCCTAGAAATGGAGCATTTGCTTCAAGGAATACTACTTTCACTTGACTTTTTTCTTCGATACAGGCTTCCACCTATCAAGTAAGACAATGGATGTTGCCAATAAATCACCTGTGTCTGAATTTATTTTGCTGGGACTCTATAATTCTTGGAAGCTACAGATGTTTTTCTTCATGGTGTTTTCATTGTTTTATGTGGTTACAATGGTGGGTAATAGTCTCATAGTCATCACGGTTATAGCTGACTCTCACCTACACTCTCCCATGTATTTTTTGCTTACCAATCTTTCAATCACTGATATGTCTCTTGCTTCCTTTTCCACCCCCAAGATGATTACAGACTACCTCACTGGACACAAAACCATCTCTTTTGATGGTTGCATAACCCAGATATTTTTTCAACGTCTTTTTACTGGTACTGAGATTATTTTACTCATGGCTATGTCCTTTGACAGGTATATCGCACTATGCAAACCCCTCTGCTATGCTTCAATCATAAGCCCCCGAGTGTGTGTTGCTCTTGTGGTGGCTGCCTGGGTTGTGGGAGTCATGCATTCAATGAGCCAGGTTATATTTGCCCGTACATTACCATTCTGTGGTCCAAATAAGATAGATAGCTTTTTCTGTGACCTTCCTGTGGTGTTCCAATTGGCTTATGTAGGTACTTACGTTCTGGGTCTCTTTATGATCTCAGCAGGTGGCATAATTGCCTTGTCTTGTTTTATACTTTTATTTACTTCTTACGTTACTGTCCTGGTTACTATCAAGCATCATTCTTCAGGAGGATCATCCAAGGCCCTTTCCACTTGCACCGCTCATTTTATTGTTGTCTTCATGTTCTTTGGACCCTGCATCTTCATCTACATGTGGTCACTAAGCAACTTTCTGGTAGACAAGATCCTGTCTGTGTTTTATACCATCTTTACCCCCATTCTGAACCGGTAATCTATACCTTGAGGAATCAAGAAGTTAAGACGGCCATGAGGAAAGTGAAGAATAGGTTTCTAAACTCCAACAAGGCAATCCCTCATTAAATTCTTGTTTTAACTTGCTAGGCATTAAGTGCCAGTTTTTGTATACACAGCATTGGTCGCAATCCTGTGTTAGCTCTTGTTTCAAGTGCCATCATCAAATTGTAATTGCCAAGAATTTGTGAAGGTAAAAGGTAAGTGCATTTTGAAAGTACTCTCATTTATAAGTTCAAAATACATTTTAAATTTCAGAAGAGTAAATTGAAAGAAACAATTTCTTGCAGATGCAAATACCGTCTATAAAAAAATGTCAGGAGTAATGGTTTCAGTTAAGAGATTCAATATTAATAATACATTAACTGGAAAACAGGAACAAAGAATTAGAAGAGGAAGGATAAGCAACCAGAGAACTAGGAGACCGTGGCATTTACTTACAGCTAGCTTCTGAGTTAACTCAGAGAGTTGCCCCCTAAGTATGACAAACTAGCAAAATTTCTATAAGCCTCAGGGAATCCATACTGCTGCAGGAGCTCAACCTCTGACAGACGGGCAATGATTTTTCTACATACATCCCTCAGCTACTCCTACTTAACATTTAACCTGTTTGTGATCTCTTCTATTAAAGGAAGTATAGGATTTTATTTCATTACAAATGTTGATGAGGTCCAAAGAAAATGCTTTAAGTGGAGGAGTCTTCACCACTCATTCTTAGCAAATAAGCAGAGCAATGTAGCCATAGTAACTTCTTTTGGTAATGCAGAATCAGAGAGGCTGGAGGGTTCTGCAAATCAGAGAATATTATGAAATAAGTTGCAAAGCAGTAGACTTTATTCAATAGCATGGCAGTTTAATGCCTGGGAAGTTAAAACCAGAATTAAATTATAATAATAAGTGGAGACTTATGGAGAACCTATATTTTCTTTTTAAAGTATTATATTGCTTTCCATTTTGGTTAAATTATTTTTTACTTTTAATGTTTGCATGTAAAAACAAGAAATTTGTTCTTAGTGATACACTGTCAATGTTATAACCACATTTATGTATAGAAATAGGCTTCATAAGGTAAAATAGTTTAAAAAAGAAAGTTAGGTACAATATTAGCTTTAAGGTACATAAGCTATCTCTACCACTTGCTGGAATTGGAATTGCAAGTCTTGAAGGTCATGAGAAATACTTCTGGGTGCCATGGTTGTCAAATCATTTTTTTTTTTAAATGATGGCATACATTAAATAATTAATTTTTACTTGAAATTTACTAAGTGATATTTATAAAATATCATGCCTAGTATATGATCTATCTTGCAACCATAGTATTTGATAAATATCAAGTTATTCTTTTCTGGCATTATTGAGTAAATAGAGGAAACCAAGATTGTATACACACTAATTATTACTGATGAGAGAGAAGTTTAGAAAAGGAAATTCCTAACTTTCTATTTTAAGCCAAATGATAAGAGGAACGTGTTTTTCCTTCATCCGTGTATGTGTGTTTATGCTTTTTCCCCATTCATTAATGTATTCAACAAATAAGGGAACAACTTTCCAGGTTACAGTTATGTGGTATTGTGTTTGAATCTCAGGTAGACACGAAGTTGTTGGATAAGAATGTTGACAGTATTATCATGAGAATGAAATGTGTTTATATCAGCAAAATAATCAAATCGCACAATTCTATCTGAAATAAGGATAAAATGAACCAATTTAGGTTGTATATGTGAAACTTCTCTCTGTTGTAATTATATGTGTAAATATATTCAGGATCAAGGACCTCATTCATTTAGAAGACTTTTTACTGATGTTTTAGAAATACCCAAAATAGTTCCTTCAAATAACATATTTGTTTGGCCTGGAAATATTTTTAAAAATCAACTGTGTTTTTGTTTGTTTGCAATGTAAAAATGTGGAGTCTTTTTAAAGGGATACCATCAATCTTTGGTGCTTTCGTGGAGAATTCTAAAACCCAAAAACATCTTAAAAAAAAAAAAAACCCTCAAAGTGTAACTGATCAGCAGACAACTGTATAAGACAAGTCAATGATCTGCGTACCTGGTTTGATAACAAAGCTCTGCAGATGAGAATGAAAAAAGGCCATGGACAGCCTCTGGAGGACTTGTAGATATTCACCTTCTCTGGTGACTCATCATGAGGAATCACTATCCAAGATAGAGCTACAGATAATATAAATACTTAAATCTTAATTGGGAGTTATTGATGAATGATGTTATCGTTGTTTTTTCAACACACTGCTGACATCCTGTACCAAGGGCAAGGGCAGCAGAGGTGTTATTGGCTCCATAAACAGCAGTAAGGATGGTGCCATGTGTCACCAGAGCCTCCAAAGGCAGAAATGATGTTATCCAAAACATACTAGACAAACAGAATCCAGCTAATATAGATAAACATACCAGGTTGAGGACAGTTTTTAATGGTCTGCACTATTTCTAATAACAAAATTGCAGGAGTGTTGAGATATGAAGGATTTATAAGAAGACTATGTTAACAAGTATCTCATCATCCTTTAGGTGTTTGGGGAGCCATGAAGCTTGATAATACCAACCTCTGAGATTTTTAAAATTATGAAAACTGAACTGTCTTATAAAATTAAGCAGAATAATTGAGTGCAGGTGAAAAAAACTATTAAAATCAGGTCTAGATGAAAATAAAAATGTAAATTGTAATATATGAAGGGATTGAATATATGAAATCACAAATAAAAACTTTAAATGATGTATACTTCCAAAAGTGTTTGAGGGAAATTTCAGAATTGTAATGATGTTGGATTTACCATGAAGTTAGTGAAGCAAGTTTCAGGTAACCTTGTTTGCATGGGGTGTCCTCCAAGGCCGTTAGTTGAGGTCCTAACAACATTTCATTCATAATTTTGATTTTTTTTCCTTATCAAGCTTCCTCAGATTGTAGATACTTAAGGCTCTGCAGAACCTGGTTCTTCCCCTGAGTGTAGGAGTAAAAGTAAGATAATCTGTTATCTTTTTACCTGGGTTTAATACCAGTTGTACTGTTTCTTGGAAGTGCAAATTTGACAAGATACTTACGTCTCTTAGCCTCAGTTTCTACATTTTTAAAAGACAATAATAATGGTATCCAAACCATAAAGTTGTCTGAAGAATAAAGGAATAAATTCATATAAGGCATATAATAAGTGTTCAATAAATGTCAGTCATTATAATGTCATTCTGGGTGATCAACTGTGGATATCTTTTTTAAGGGACTTGGCAATTCTCTTGGGCTGACCATTAATTTTTTTAATTTTACAGTAAAATTTTATAGTTGTAATACCTGAGTCTGTATGTGTGTATATAAAATTAATGTGTGTCAGGATTAATTTGGAAAATTAAAAATGATTTCTACTAAAAAATTATGTTGGATCTCTGTTATGGATTGTATTCTGTTCCCCAAAAATACATGCTGGAATTCTAACCTCAGTACCTGTGGATATAACCCCCTTTGCGATAGGGTTTTCTTTGTAATGTTTATTATGTTAATGAGGCCATAACAGTATAGGGTGTGTTCTAAACTTAACCACTTCTGAGTTATAAGGAGCAGCATAGAAACGGAAACAAACAAGCACAAACAAGGGAAGACAAATGCCACATGAAGCTCTCCAAGGAACTAAGGATTGCCAGCTACTAGATGATGAAATAAACAAAGAAGGACTTCTCCCTTAGACATTCTGAATTCTAGCATCCTGAACTGGAGAAAACAAATTTCTGTTCTTTAAAGCCACTCAATTGTGATACTTTTGTTACAGCAGCATTAGGAAACTAAGATAATCTCACATTAATTTGATCTTCTGGAAACTTTTTTTTCCCCTGAAGAAGTTACTCTGTGCATAATTTTTGTCAATCAAAAGAAATTTTAAATTTTTATTTCATCGGGATGTGTTTATTTACAATTAGTAATTATTAAATTGTTGTATTAATTTTAGGGTATATTTTCACTACAATTTGGGTCATAATAAGAATGATGATGTTTGGTCTTCCATATTTTCAAGGTGAAGATACACATAGATAGATGGATAGATTAATAGATACATATTTAGGTAGATAGATGAAGTTTTGTATTACATGAACTCTCTGATAAAGGCCCGGAATAATGTGATACTGGACTCTGCTGCCAAATGGAAGAAGTTCTTGGCAGATGCCATCATTTGACCATATTTGAACTCACTATAGAAGTTTTTCAAACATAGAAAAAAGTACCAGAGAAATGCTTTTCAATGAGCTTTTAGAAAAAACAACTGAAGCAAAATTGCTTTGGTTGAAGAGAGGGAGTTGGAGAACCTCTCTTTTGTCCCTGTTTTTTCTTAAACCTCCATGGAGGCTAAACATTTTGCTGAATAAAACAAGAAAACCACTACCTTACAGGTACAGTGTTGCTAAATTTGTTCTAAAAAAATTTAAAGATAAACTTTCATTTAAATGATATTTTACTAAGTATTGTGGCTTAAAATTCAAATACATGCATATATACATCACCTGGACAAAATCGATTACTTCTTAGCACTTTGTTATTATTGGGGGTTACCACTGAAAATCATGTCTTCACAGAGAATAGCATACATTTAACCCAATATTATTTTGCTTGATGATTTTTGGTTGTCAGTAAATTTGGACTTCCAGCAACATGGCGCTCTAGGCAGAAGCACCACACCATCCCTCCACAGCAAAGATCTGAAAAACTAAGCCAAACGGAGAAAACAGCAATCCTGAAACCCTAAACATCAAATGAAGAGATAAAGAACTCAGCCAAGCACCAAATGGAATAAGAAACTGACAGAGAACAGAGAGTGAGGAGACATACATGGAGAGGTCCCTTATCAGCTGATGCCCAATAACTAGCAATATACGCTTTCCCAGCCCCTACACTTCTTCACCCCCACTCAGCCGCCTATGCTTCCAACGGTCACAGTCTCTTGTCCAGAAGCACTGGCTGCTTGGATTCCACCCACCTACACTGGTTGACTACCTAAGTGCCATTTGATGGTTGGTGGTGTTGCTTTTTTCCTCTTCTTTTGATTTCATACTTACCTCTCACCACCTCCCCCTCCTTTTTCTCATATACCTGACTCCATGTGCCATCTTTGCTTCTTCCTGAGGGGCTGTGGAGCTCTGAGTGTGAAACTGCTTCCCGGTCCATGCTGCCACGCTGGTGGGATCCCAGGGCTTTTTTTCAATGTTTGTTTATTTTGAACTGTTTGTTTGTTTTCTTTTTCTTCTCTCAAGTTGGGAGTATATTCTGGCCAGGCAGTGCCACATGGCTTGGGACCTACCACCTCAGATTGTGCAGACGCACAGAGGGATCCCTGAGTGCAGTACTTTTTTCTTGTTTTTTTCTTTTCTGTTTTTTTGGGGTTTTTCTTGTTCTTTTTTAAAAATTTGTTCTGTTTTCTTTTCCCTCTTTCTCTCTTTTTGTCTTTCTTCATTACTCAGTTTCTCTTCTCTCTATACCTTCCTTCTCTTCCTGTCCCCTGAATACCTGGTGCTGAGTGACACCTCTATACCTCCTAGCCAGGCTGTACTTCAACACCTAGGAACAACTTCCCCAGACCTCATGACTGCATCAGTGGGATCCTTGGGAGCTTTGCTGTTCTTTTTTATTTCTAATTTTTTATTTATTCATTCTTTCTTTTCTTCTTCTTCCCCTTTTTGTTTTTCTCCGTTTCATAGTCTCTCATCTCTCCATTCCAATGGCAAGCTCCCCTAGTACTCTTTTTTGTTTGTATGTATGTTTTTGGCTCCTGTTCCTCTCTCCTCTCTCCCATACCCATCTTAGCTCCACACATCACAAACTACCCCCCTCCATCCTGCCTACCTGCACTGTGCACTTAACATCACATCACCAAGCAGCACAGGCACTGCCTACCGGAACCTGTCCTGCACTGATTACCGACCTGCCCTGGTGGCTGTAGTAAGTGCCACAAAAAACCCATCCCAGCAACTCCTCTTCATCTAGACCTGCCCTACCATACAATATCTGAGAAACTGACCCTGCCAGTTGGAGAAGGAGGTAAAAAGTATCGTGCTCACAGACGAGCAAACAAATAACACACAGACAGCCTGCTCAGACATAGCCAAAAAAAGGACAAAACAAACAAATCTACAATCAATAAATGCAAAAATAACTACTGAATGTCCCGAAGATCGCAGACAATATCAAAACATTTACAAAAACAGGATGGTTCCAGTAGGTGTCCAAATTAAAACACCAGATGACTTTCCAGTAGATGGAAAGGCACTGGAACTACCTGATAGGGAATTCAAATCTTTAATACTCAGAATTATCAAAGAGTTGAAGCAAAAAGCAGACAAAAATAAAGAAGAAATAGAAAAATTCATGGAAAATACAGACAAAAAAAAAGGAAGAATTCAGGAAAATAATGAAGGAACAAAATGCCAAAATAAATTCACAAATAGAAATTATACAAAAACAACAATTAGAAATCCAAAAGATAAACAAGATTTCAGAAATGAACAGTTTCATAGAAGGGCTGAGGAGCAGATTTGAAATGGCGGAAGACAGGATCAGCGGAATTGAAGACAAACACTTGGATACAACTCTGTTAGAGGAAAACTCAGAAAAAAGAACAAAGAAAAATGAACAGACCCTGAGAATTATGTGGGATACAATCAAAAGCAAAAATTTGCAAGTGATCCGAGTTCCAGAACAGGGGGAGAAAACAGAAAACACAGAGAGGATCATTGAAGAACTGCTGACAGAAAACTTGCCCAATATCAAGAAAAATGAAAAGCTGTCCATCCAAGAAGCTCAACCAAACCCATATAGGATAGACCCCAAAAGAAAATCAACAAGGCATATCATAATCACACTCACCAAGACCAAAGACAAACAAAGAATCCTGAGAGCAGCTTGTGAAAAACAAGAAGTCACATACAGAAAAGAACAATAAGAATAAGCTCAAATTATTTGGCAGAAACCATGCAGGCAAGAAGGCAATGGGATGAGATACATAAAACCTTGAAAGAAAAAAATTGCCAGCCAAAAATAATATATCCTGCAAAACTCTCATTCAAATATGATGGTGAAATTAGGATATTTCCAAATAAACAGAAATTAAGGGACTATACAAAAACCAAACCAAACTTACAAGAATTACTAAAGGAAGACCTTCGATCTGAGAACAAACAACTTCAGCTCACAGGCTGTGTTTAGGACACAGGCTCGTACTAGCCAGATGACAATCTAGGAAATGAATTCCAAGGACTAGCCAAAATCAAAAGAAATACAACAGGGAATCAGAGCAGTTAATTTGAAAAGACAACAACATCAGAACAATAAAAGAGGGAATCAGTAGTGTAGGTATAGAACCTTCTAATGGAGAGGAAGGCAAGGCAATACCAAGTAATAATAGACTGCTTCAAACTTAGAAAGACAAGGGTAAATTTCACAGTAACCACAAGAAAGTTAACCAACATACTCATAAAAATAAAGAGGAAAAA
>NW_004444344.1:144902-146046 GCF_000243295.1 Trichechus manatus latirostris | reverse complement strand
AATGGAAAAACATATCATGCTCATGCATAGGTAGACTCAACATTGTGAAAATGACAATTCTACCAAAGCAATTTACAAATGCAGTGAAATCCCAATCCAAATACCAACAACATTCTTCAAAGAGATGGAAAAACTAATCATTAACTTTATATGGAAAGGGAAGAATCCCCAAATAAGTAAAGCACTATGGAAGAAGAAGAATAAAGTTGGAGGACTCACACTGCCTGACCGAAGAACCTACTATACAGCTATGGTAGTCAAAACAGCCTGGTACTGGTACAACGACAGATACATTGACCAATGAACAGAATTGGGAACCCAGATGTAAATCCATCCACCTAGGGTCACCTGATCTTTGACAATGTCCCAAAGTCCATCAAATGGGGAAAAGACGACCTTTTTAACAAATGGTGCTGGAAAAACTGAATATCCATCTGCAAAAAAATGTAACAGGACCCATACCTCACACCATATACAAAAACTAATTCAAAATGAATGAAAGACCTAAACATAAAGCCAAAAATTATAAAGTTCATCGAAGAAAAAATAGGAGCAATGCTACAGGCCCTAACACACGGCATTAACAGCATACAAACCATAACCATCAACACACAAACCCCAGAAGATAAGCTAGATAACTGGGATCTTCTAAAAATAAAAAAACTGTGCTCTTCAAAAGACTTCACCAAAAGAATAAAAAGAGAAGCTACAGACTGGGAAAATATTTTAGGAAAGTACAAGTCAGACTAAGGTCTAATCTCCATAATCTACAAGAAAATCCAACACCTCTATGACAAAAAGACAAACAATCCTATTAAAAAATGGGCAAAGGAAATGAACAGACACTTCAACAAAGAAGACAGTCAAGCAGTCAACAGATACATGAGGAAATGCTTACAATCACTAGCTATTTGATAAATGTAAATTAAAACTACAGTGAGATACCATCTCACCCCAACATTACTGGCACGAATCAAAAACACTGGAAATAACAAATGTTGGAGAGGCTGCGGGGAGATCGGAACTCTTATGCACGGCTGATGGGAATGTAAAATGATACAACCATTTTGGAAAATGATATGGTGCTTCCTTAGAAAGCTAGAAATACCATATGATCCAGCAATCCCACTCCTAGGAATATATC
>NW_004444344.1:116455-143241 GCF_000243295.1 Trichechus manatus latirostris | reverse complement strand
CATTCCAAAGAAGGGTGATCCAACAGAATGCAGAAACTATCAAACAATATCATTAATGTTATAGACAGTAAAATTTTATGAAGATAATTAAAAAACAGTTGCAGCAGTACGTCAACAGGGTATTGCCAGAAATTCAAGCCAGATTCAGAAGAGGACGTGGAATTAGGGATATCATTGCTGATGTCAGATGAAAGAATCATTGCTGAAAGCAGAGAATACCAGAAAGATGTTTACCTATGTTTCATTGACTATGCAAAGGCATTCAACTGTGTGGCTCATAACAAATTATGGATAACATTGCGAAGAATGGGAGTTTCAGGACACTTAATTGTTGTCATGCGGCCAGAAGACAATGGAGCAACATATATAAAATACTGAACTAAAACAATTTACTAACCAAAAATACTATACCCAGCAAAGTTGTCATTCAAAAATGAGAGGGTAATCAAGACAGTCCCAAACAAACAGAAGCTCTGTGAAGTTGCCATTACCAATCCGGCTTTGCAAGTATTACTCGAGGGAGTACTCCAAATGGAGAGGCAAGAGCATTAAGAAATAAATACAAACTAAACCTATTGAATATAGGCTGTATGTTGATGTTAATGGAGACACACTAACAGAAATGGGGAAGGAAGGAGCATATCAGGAATAGATTTATCATGTTAAGGTTGTATGTTAATAGTTATTCATACGCTAGATGTTGTAGTAATTGTAAGTCATGTAATGTAAGATATGTGATAACTACTAAAAATCACCACGAAGAAACACTCAGGAGAAAAGAATCAAGTTAACAAAAAGGCTCATCACATGAAAAAACCACAATATAAACAAAAACTGAAAAATCAGTAGAATAAAACAAAGAAGACATGAAACGCTCAAACGAAAAAAAAAAAGCAAAATGAATGAGGTAGCTACTTTGTTTTCAGTAATAACCTTAATTGTAAATGGTCTAATCGACCCATACAAAAGGCAGAGAGTGGCAGAATGGGAAAAAAAAAAAACAAAAAACACAAACAAAAAAAACACCACAATCCATCCTTTTCCTGTCTACAAGAAAAACACGCTTATGCACTTATGGTGCGAATGCGAAATGGTACATCCATTTTGGAAAATGATATGGTGCTTCCTTAAAAAGCTAGAAATAGAAATACCATATGATCCAGCAATTCCACTTGTAGGAATATATCCTATAGAAATAAGAGCCATTACATGAATAGACATATGCACGCTTATGTTCATTGCAGCTTTATTCACAGTAGCAAAAAGATGGAAATAACCTATGTGCCCATTGGCAGATGAATGGATAAACAAACTATGGTACATACACACAATGGAATACTATGCAATGATAAAGAACAATGATGAATCTTCAAAACATATCTCAACATGTATGAATCTGGAGGGCATTATGCTGAGTGAAATAAGTCAATCACAAAAGGACAAATATTGTATGAGACTACTATTATAAAAACTAATGAAATATTTACATACAAAAAGAAACAATCTTTGATGATTATGAGGGATGAGAGGGGTGGGGAGGGAGGACGAATATGAAAGGACTAATATGAAAGAACAAATAGACAACTCCACAATAATAGTAGGGGACTTCAACACACCACTTTCAATTATAGACAGAACATCTAAAAAGAAAATCACTAAAGACATTGAGCACTTAAATAAAACCATAAGTCAAATGGACCTAAAGGACATATATAGAACATTTCACCCAACAGCAGAACAATACACATTCTTCTCCAGCAAACATGGATCATTTTCCACAATAGACCATATGCTAGGTCACAAAACAAGTCTCAACAAATTTTAAAAGATTGAAAACTTTATGAAGCATCTTCTCACACCATAATGGTATAAAGCTAGAAATCAATAACAGGTTAAATAGGAAAAAATGATAAATACATGGAAACTAAATAATACACTACTAAAAACTTATTTGGACATAGAAGAAATAGAAAGTGAACTTAAAATATTCCCAGAATCAAACAATAATGAAAACACAACATCGAAAAACCTTTGGGACACAGCAAAAGTAGTATTCAGAGGGAAATTTATAGCAATAAATGCCTTCATTAAAAAAAAAAAAAGATCCAAAATCATTAACTTAAACCAATAACTTGAACAAATAGAAAAGAAAGAGAAAAAAAGAAGAAGCCAAAAGCAACAAGAAAAAAAAAGAAATAAAAATCAGGGCAGAAATAAATGAAATTGAAAATAGAAAAACAATTGAAAGAATCAACAAAACCAGAAGCTGATTCTTTAAAAAGATCAATAAAATTGACAAACCACAGGCTAAGGTGATGATAGAAAAAAACCGAGAAGAGGCAAGCAGCCAAATTAAGAAATGAAATTGGTGACATTACAGCTCATCTATCAGAGATAAAGAAGATCAGAACTGATCACTATGAAAAATTATACTCCAACAAATTTGAAACCTAGATGAAATGGACAAATTCCTAGAAACACACTACCTACCCAAACTAACACAAATAGAGGTAGAAAATGTAAACAGACCCATCACAAAACAAAAGACTGAAGATGTCATCAGAAAACAACCAAGCGGGGGAAAAAAAAACCAGGACCAGAGGACTACACTGGAGAATTCTGCCAAACAATCCTACTCAATTCCTTCAAAATATAGAGGAGAAAGGAACACTATAGAACCCCTTCTATGAAGACAGCATAACCCTGATACTAAAACCAGGCAAAGACATCACAAAAAAAGAAAATCACAGACCAATATCCCTTATGAATATATATGCAAAAATTTTCAACAAAATTCTAGCCAACAGCTACAGCAACATATTAAAAAAAATTATACACCATGATCAAGTGGGATTCGTCCTAGGATTACAATGGTGGTTCAGCATTGGAAAATCAATCAATGTAATCCACCACTTCAATAAAACAAAGCAAAAGAACCACAGTATTGTATCAGCCTATGCAGAAAAGTCATTCGATAAAATTCAACACAATTTTCTGATAAAAACTCTCAGCAAAACAGGAGTAGAAGGGAAATTCCTCAACATAATTAAGGGCATATATGAAAAACCAAGAGCCAACATTATATTCAATGTAGCAAGGCTGAGAACCTTCCTTCTGAGAATGGGAAAGAGACAAGGATGCCCATTATCACCACTCTTATTCAACATTCTACTGGAAGTCCTAGCCAGAGCAATAAGACAAGAAGGAGAAATAAAAAGTGTCCAAATTGGAGAAGAAGAAGTAAAATTATCTCTATTTGCAAATGACATGATCCTATACATAGAAGACCCTAAAGATTCTACAGGAAAACCACTGGAACTAATAAAAGAATTTAGCAACATTGCAGGATTCAAGATCAATACACAACAATCAGTTGAGCTCCGCTACACTAACAAAGACTACTTTGAAAAAGAAATCAAGAAAATAATACCATTTAAAAAGCCCCCAAATCAATACAATACCTGGGAAATAACCTAACCAGGGACATAAAAGACTTATACATTGAGAACTATAAAATTGTGTTACAAGAGACTAAAAGAGACCTACAAAAATGGAGAGACATCCCATGCTCACGGACTGGAAGGCTTAATATAGTGAAAATGTCAATACTACCTAAAGTGATCTATAGATAATGTGCAATCCCGATACAAATACCCACAACATTCTTTACTGAAATGGAAAAACTAATGACCAGCTTCAAATGGAAGGGAACGAAATCCCAAATAGCCAAAGCAATACTGAAGAAAAAGAAGAAAGCAGTAGGCCTCACACTCCCTGATATCAAAACATACTATACAGTCACTGAAATCAAAATAGCCTAGTACTGGTTCAATGAGAGACACATAGACCAATGGAATAGAACTGAGAACTGAGAACTAAATCCAAACATCTATTGACAACTGATTTTCAACAAGGGGTCAAAATCCATTCAGTGGGGCAGAAACAGTCTCTTTAATAAATGGTACTGGCAAAACTGGGTACACACCTGCAGAAAATTGAAACAGGACCCATACCTCACACCAAACACAAAAACTAATTCAAAATGGATCAAAGGCCTAAACATTAAACCTAAAATATGTAAAATTCCTGGAAGAAAAATAGGGAGAAAACTATGGGACCTAATATTTTGTAAAAATAGTATAACAAATATTACAACAAATGCAGGAATAGATGAAGACAAGATAGATAAATGAGATCTCATAAAAATTAAAAACTTTTCTCATCAAAAGACATTGTAAAAAAAATAAGAGAACCTACAGACACAGAAAATATTAAAACTAGCTTAATTCCAGTAAAATATATAAACTTTGCTTCAGTCTATCTCCAGTTTCTCCCCATTCCTATATATTACATCTTCAGCTTTATAAAGTTTAAAAATAAAATTTCAGCCTATGGGGCATTTCTACTCAGTCCCATAGGGTTGCTATGAATTGGAATTGACTTGATGGTACACAAGAAAAACAAAAATTTTTGACAAAGGAACAACAAGGAGGTATTTCGATGGAAAAAGGATACTTTTCAACAAATGGTGGTGGAACAGAGTATTCATATCCAAAAAAATTAATCAAGATACAGACTTTACACCTTTTACAAAAATTAAATCAAAATGGATAATAGACCTGAATGTAAAATGTAAAACTATAAAACTCCCAGAAGATAACATAGGATTAAATCTAGGTGACCTTGAGTTTGTTGGTGAGCGTTTAGATACAACACCAAAACTGTGATGCCTGAAAACGAAAATTAGTAAGTTATATTTCATTAAAATTAAAAACTTCTGCTTTGTGAAAGACACTGTAACTAGAATTAAAAGACTAGCCACAACTGGGAGAAAATATTTGCAGAACACATACTGGATGAAAGACTTGTATCAAAAATTAAAAGGAGATCTTAAAACTCAACAATAAGAAAGAAGATTGAATTTATCCAAGATTCAAATGATGTATCAGGAAGCTGTCTTTCAAAATATGTATATACGTTGAGCCAAAGCTAAGGAGAAGATTTTTCTTTTTTTTAAATTGGAAGACATAGGTCTATAAACCAAAGGTTAAAAGTAGGAATGACCCCTTTCACCCTCACATCAAGTGAAATTTGATTGTATTTATGTTTTCTATTCCTGAAACTTTAAGAAACTTTAACTTAGTTCCAAAGTTCGAACACTTACAAAGAATCCAGTGAGAATTCAAATGAACTGGAAACTTGTATTACCACCTGACTACTGTAGAGTTTATCATGCTGTGGAGGCTATGCCACTGGTATTCAGATACCAGCAGGGTTACCCATGGTGGACAGGTTTCAGCTGAGCTTTCAGACTAAGACAGACTAGGAAGAAGGACCTGGCAGTCTACTTCTGAAAAGAATCAGCCAGTGAAAACCTTATGAATAGCAGTAGAACATTATCTGATATAGTGTCAGAAAATGAGCCCCCCAGGTTGGAAGCCACTCGAAAGATTACTGGGGAAGAGCTGCCTCCTCAAAGCAGAGTCGACCTTAATGACATGGACGGAGTCAAGCTTTTGGAACCTTCATTTGCTGATGTGGCACAACTTAAAATGAGAAGAAAAATCTGGAAACAGCCATTAAAAATTGGAATCTGGAATGTACGAAGTATGAATCTAAGAAAATTGGAAATCATCAAAAATGAAATGGAACACATGAACATCGATATCCTAGGCATTAGTGAGCTGAAATGGACTGGTATTGGCCATTCTGAATCAGACAATCATATGGTGTACTATTCTGGGAATGACAACTTGAAGAGGAATGGCATTGCATTCATTGTCAAAAAGAACATTTCAAGATCTATCCTAAAGTACAACACTGTCAGTGATAGGATAATATCCGTACGCCTACAAGAAAGACCAGTTAATACCATTATTATTCAAATTTATGCACCAACCACTAAGGCCACAGATGTAGAAATTGAAGATATTTACCAGCTTCTGCAATCTGAAATTGACAGAACATACAATCAAGATGCATTGGTAATTACTGGTGATTGGAATGTGAAAGTTGGAAACAAAGAAGAAGGATTGGTAGCTAAAAAATATGGCCTTGGTGATAGAAATGATGTCAGAGATCACATGATAGAATTTTTCAAGACCAATGACTTCTTCATTGCAAATACCTTTTCTTGCCAACACAAACGGCGACTATACATGTGGAGCTCTCCAGGTGGAATACACAGAAATCAAATCAACTACATCTGTGGAAAGAGACGATGGAAAAGTTCAATATCATCAGTTAGAACAAGGCCAGGGGCTGACTGCGGAACAGACCATCAATTGCTCATATGCAAGTTCAAGTTGAAACTGAAGAAAATTAGAACAAGTCCACGACAGCCGAAGTCCGACCTTGAGTATATTCCACCTGAATTTAGAGACCATCTCAAGAATAGATTTGACACGTTGAACACTAATGACCGAAGACCAGACAAGTTGTGGAATGACATCAAGGACATCATACATGAAGAAAGGAAGACAGGAAAGAAAGAAAAGACCAAAATGGATGTCAGGAGAGACTGTGAAACTTGTTCTTGAACGTCGAGTAGCTAAAGCAAAAGGAAGAAATGATGAAGTAAAAGAGCTGAACAGAAGATTTCAAAGGGTGGCTCGAGAAGACAAAGTAAAGTATTATAACGACATGTGCAAAGATCTGGAGATAGAAAACCAAAAGGGAAGAACAAGCTTGGCATATCTCAAGCTGAAAGCACTGCAGAAAAAATTCAAATCTCGAGTTGCAATAGTGAAGGATTCTATGGGGAAAATATTAAACAACACAGGAAGCATCAAAAGAAGATGGAAGGAATACACAGAATCATTACACCAAAAAGAATTGGTTGACATTCAACCATTTCAAGAGGTAGCATACGATCAGAAACAGATGGTGCTAAAGGAAGAAGTCCAAGCTGCACCAAAGGCATTGCTGAAAAACAAGACTCCAGGAATTGACGGAATATCAACTGAGATGTTTCAACAAATGGATGCAGTGCTGGAAGTACTCACTCTTCTTTGCCAAGAAATTTGGAAGACAGCTACCTGGCCAACTGACTGGAATATATCCATATTTATGCCTATTCCCAAGAAAGGTGATCCAACTGAATGCAGAAATTATTGAACAATACCATTAATATCATACGCTAGTGAAATTTTGCTGAAGATCATTCAAAAGCGGCTGCAGCAGTATGTTGACAGAACTGCCAGAAATTCAGGCTGGATTCAGGAGAGGACGTGGAACCAGGGATATCATTGCTGATGTCAGATGGATCCTGGCTGAAAGCAGACAATACCAGAAAGATGTTTACCTGTGTTTAATTGACTATGCAAAGGCATTTGACTGTGTGGATCATAACAAATTATGGATAACATTGCAAAGAATGGGAATTCCAAAATGCTTAATTGTGCTCATAAGAAACCTGTACAAAGACCAAGATGCAGTTGTCCAGACAGAACAAGGGGATGCTACGTGGTTTAAAGTCAGGAAAGTTGTGTGTCAGGGTTGCATACTTTCACCATACCTATTCAATCTGTATGCTGAGCAAATAATCTGAGAAGCTGGAGAATAGGAAGAAGAATGGGGCATCAGGATTGGAGGAAGACTCATTAACAACCCACAATTTGCAGATGACATAACCTTGCTTGCCGAAAGTGAAGAGGACTTGAAGTACTTATTGATGAAGATCAAAGACCACAGCCTTCAGTATGGATAACATATAAACATAAAACAAAAATCTTCACAACTGGACCAATAAGCAACATCATGACAAACGGAGAAAAGATTCAATTGTCAAGGATTTCATTTTACTTGGATCCACAATCAACACCCATGGAAGCAACAGTCAAGAAATCAAAAGATGCATTGGGTTGGGCAAATCTGCTGTGAAAGACCTCTTTAAAGTGTTGAAAAGCAAAGATGTTACCTTGAAGACTAAGGTGTGCTTGACCCAAGCCATGGTATTTTCAACTGCATCATATGCATGCCAAAGCTGGACAATGAATAAGGAAGACCGAAGAAGAATTGATGCCTTTGAACTGTGGTGTTGGTGAAGAATATTGAATATACCATGGACTGCCAAAAGAATGAAATCTGTCTTGGAAGAAGTACAACCAGAATGCTCCTTAGAAGCAAGGAGGGTGAGACTATGTCTTACATACTTTGGACATGTTATCAGGTGGGATCAGTCCCTGAAGGACGTCATGCTTGGTAAAGCACAGGGTCAGCAAAAACGAGGAAGACCCTCTACAAGACGGATTGACACAGTGGCTGCAACAATGGGCTCAAGCATAACAATGATTCTGAGGATGGTGCAGGACCAGGCAGTGTTTCCTTCTGTAGTACATAAGGTCCCTATGAGTCGGAACCGACTCGATGGCACCTAACAACAACAACAACTGTAGAATAATTAGACCAGTGAATCAGGAGGTAAATAATTACTATATTGTCTAGGATAAATGACTACCAATTAGGGTAATTATTACACAAACTCTGAAATGACACCATTTCCCAAGAATCATCAAGTTACATATTAGCAGGTTGACTCTATTGGATGCTGTATTGAAATATATTTTGAACATGCTCACAATAAAATAAAATTTCATAATTATTTTATAAAATTGACTTTCAAAACAGATTAGAGAAGAAAAGAAAAAAAATCTATTAATGCAGTATTTTATGGTTACCTACGTAATTGCCTTTACTTGTGTTATTTTTTTCTTTGTATTGCAAAAAGTTACTCTCTGATGTCCTTTTTTTTTTCAGTTTGAAGACTTCCTTTAGTATTTCTCGTAGGGTAGATCTGCTAGCAATGAATTTTCTTTTTCTACACTGTGTACAAAACTAGGGGTTGGGAATATATGATAACATAATTTCTGACTTCACAGTATTCCAAATGAATTTGTTGATTTCCTAAGAAAACATAAATTACCAAATCTGCCTAAGGAGACAAAGAAAATTGAAGATGTGAAATAAAGCAACATTGGGATACATTGGGAAGAAGGTAAAAGGCTTAACGATGGAAAAGTCACAAGATACATTCAAGTTTATGTACAACTTTTTTCAAACTTCAAATAACAAATAATACTAGAGTATAGAAATGCAGTACTTTTCTGAGAACTCCAGCTAATTTTATGAGCCTATCATTGTCTTGACACCAAAACTGGATGTGAATAGCACAATAACTTAATAATGACCAGTTACTGTCAACTTGATTATGACTTGGGACCTCATGTGTGTCAGAGTAGAATTGTGTTCCACAGGGTTATCACTGGCTAATTTTTTAGAAGTAGATCACCAGGCCTTTCTTTCAATGTACCTCTGGGTGTGCTCCAACCTCCAATCTTTGGATAGCAGGTGAGTGTGTTAACTGTTTGTACAACCCAGGGACTCCATCCAGGGACTTATTATTATTACTGCTGGTCAATTTCACTTACAAACCTATATGCAAAATTCCAAATAAAAAAATTAGCATATCAAATTCAATTTATGAGATTGTTCCATCACACCATAATTCAGATTTATTCTAATAATTCAAACATATTCACTTTTGATGACCTATTAATGATATTTAACATCTAAGATTAAAAGAGCAATTCATCATACATTACCATTGCAGGGGATCAGATACTCTATGCTGAGCTTTTCCATTTTTTTCCTACTAACATGGAGAATATCACTAAAAATTCAATTCAATTCAATTCTTCACGAAGTACACAATTTCCCCAAATCTATTAGAAATAATGTGTTCATAATTTGCAGTAAACGTAACACAGAGGAATAGCTCTGGGAGTTGAGGAAAAGTTGAAAGTGTTTTGGCACTCTGGACTTCAGCCATTTTCCCTAGCAAACACTTGACGACAAGGAATCTCCATGGAGCATATTCATCCTCTGTGGTCCCAGTTCAACCCTCAGTTCTGAACGAAACAGAGAAATAATGAAATGGGAAAAGGATTAAATAGAGTGCCAAGAAAAGGATGAGATCTAAGTCAAGATCTATAACAGCTATGATATCTGAGCTCAAATATATGTATAAATCTGATGTAGCTCTCTTGGAGGAGCATTTGATTTGAAAGAAGCCAAAACTTGTTTTGACTTTCACAAAAATCTGCAGATAATGCAATCAGGTGTGTTTTCTTTATTTTATGTTAACTATTTGTTTGATCCATTTGCTTGAAATTTTTTCTTTGGAAAATGTTAATAAGACCTTTAACTAGAGAAAGAGAAACTTGGGGCAATGACTTGAAGTATCTGGACTTACGTTTTTGCTCAAATGCTTTTGTGTTAACAAAAAAATTTACATCTACGTTAGTCTGGTACATAAAATTTGACTTTGGGTGTGATATAAAATGGCTTAAGAGTCAATTTCTGTAATATTTGGATTGACTGATTGATTTGTGTTAAGGTTTTCTTTCTAATGTACCGAGGAGATTCTACCAAAGCATAATAAGGTCACTTTATATTTATCTGAGTTAATCCAAGCGCAGCCTAGCACCTAGACAAAAATGACATTTGCACAGTGTACACAAAGTCACTTTCCATGAGGATTTCTGAATTTTTTCTTTCTCCTCTTCCCATACCACATTAATTTCTAATTTACTTTCACTAAAAGACAGTTCTCATTTCATACGTAAATGACCAAATAATAAGATATGGCCAAGAACAGGAGGCTTGCTGCTTTTGGGTGAAAAATTTTGGCCCTACAAGAGAATGCCCTGGAAGGGCACTGCCTCTCACTCCAAGGGATAATTATTGATTTAAATATCCTTTGGAGTGGTTCAGTTTTAGTTATTTTGTCATGGCATACATTACTCATTCACTTGATTTTTTTCATGCTCGAGATTTTGTTAGAATCTTTGTAAAGTGTAATATAGCAACAACCCATTTAGCATATATTATAGGGAATAAAGTTTTTCAACCTAATAAGTTACAAACTAAAATATATCCTTTAAATGAAATGTATTAGCCATTTTGGAAAACTATATACATATATATATCTCACCTCCAACCTTTTCAAATAGAGATGACCATTATTATGAAAGTCATTTATGGTTCTTTTAATAATATTTAAAGGAGTTTTACATCATCTCCCTAAACTAATTCTCTCATTTTCTAATCTAGATAATTTCTTTTGTGGTCTACGCTTACATTTAGATTCGTAATGAAGAGTCCTGAAGGCTTAGGATGAGGTTCTGAATTTTTACTTGCTGGTTGTATAATCTTGAATATATTTAACTTCTCTGGGTCTTAATTTCCTTATATGAAAAATGGAGAAAATAATCTCTTCCTACAATCAGATTGTTGTAAAGTTTAAGGCTCACATATGGCATGTAAACCATTTTCAAAGAAAATAATTTTGTCCACCGAAACCGTCTTTTTTTCCACATTCTTTTATAGAGACTGACATTACTTCTAATCATACCAAATAAACAAAAAACCTGCCTTCTTTTAGCTAAGGGATTCTTGCATTTCTAAACATTTTTTTAATGAATATTCATATCACAGCCTATTTCCTTGGAAGCTTTTTTTTTGCACTGTTCCAAAGAAGTTGCAGAGAAAATATGGGCAGAATTGATTATTTTACGATCTATTGACAAATTGCTCATTATTTCAATTTTTGCCTAAGGACAAAGAATTGTATTGCTGGATAGTTTTCAAAGAATATAACTTGTCTTGTTAGGTTAGAAAAATCCTAGTTAAAGCCTACATATTCTATATCCAGGAAAGTTTCTGCAGTAATCATTAAAATATTACCATTGACTTTCAAATGTTCTACTTTTCAACAACCTAAAAGCAGATTTTTGCTTTTTGTGGCTATTATCACCTCATCTATTAATATTCTTTACTAACATATTAGCCATTTTTGGTTACTTATTCTCATACAGTCCAATATTAACTGCAAGGGACTTTTCTTGTCATGTATCATAGCTTCAGAGATTAAATAGTTTTAATGGTGGTGGTTGTGGGAGTTAAGTAGTAGAAAAAGGCAAGAGGAGAATAAACCATAGTTACAAAAAAAAAAAAAATCAGGTAAAAAGATAGGTCTTTTCCTTCTAAGTGTGGTCTCTTGGGCATTCTTTAAGAATTAAACCTGCTTGTAGATAATTCTGAGTGGATAATGAAAAGAAGTAGGGTAAGGAATGTACTACAGGATAAGGAATGTACTACAAAATCTGGATCCCTTAGCATCCCGTCTTGACTGGAGCCTTTGCAATGCAGAGCTGTTATTAGTTTAGCATTGGAGGAGATTAGATTGAACCCACGACTTTATAAAATGGAGTTGTTGATTTATTTATGACATTTGCACTTCACAGATATCCTTCATTAGTGAGGATAATTAAGAGAGAAATACATTTGTCAAAGTTGCAGATAAAACATTTCTGAATAGGAATAAACCTAAAGCATTTTAAATTAATGTTAAGTAGGATTCTTAAGAATCGTACTTTACTTTTCTTGCTGTTGATAATAATCAATATATCTCTTTTAGGTACTTCTCTTGTAGCTTGAGACTATGGACCAGAGAAATTATTCTCGGGTGACTGAGTTTGTGTTGCTGGGACTCTCCAGTTCCTGGGAGCCCCAGTATTTCTTCTTTGTGTTTTTTAACTTCTTGTATGTCACCATTTTGCTGGGAAATCTCCTCATTGTCCTCACAGTAATTTCTGAACCTGCCCTGCACACATCCATGTACATCATGCTCAGTAACCTTTCTGTTCTTGATGTGTTTCTGGCCACTTATGGAACTCCCAAAATGATCCATGATTTCCTTCATGAACACAAGACCATCTCCTTTGAGGGCTGCATGGCCCAGATATTCTTACTCCATGTCTTTGCTGGTGGAGAAATGATGCTTCTTGTAGCCATGGCATACGACAGGTACGTAGCCATATGCAAACCTCTCCATTATCTGACCATCATGAACTTGCGCAAATGTACAGGCCTAGTTGTCGGATCTTGGTTCATTGGGGTTATGCACTCTCTGAGCCAGTTGGCTTTCACTGTGAACTTACCTTTCTGTGGCCCTAATGTAGTGGATAGTTATTATTGTGACCTTACTTTGGTCATCAAACTTGCCTGTACAGATACTTATGTCCCTGAAGTGTTGATGCTTTTGGACAGTGGTCTAACAGGGGTAACTTCATTCTTGCTCTTGCTCATCTCCTACATGGTCATCCTGGCCACTGTGCGACGTCAGTCTTCAATGGGTATGGCCAAGGCCCGCAGCACCCTGACGGCCCACATCACTGTGGTGACCCTCTTCTTTGGGCCCTGCATCTTCATCTATGCCTGGCCTTTCAGCAACTTCCCAGTCGATAAGGTCCTTTCTGTGTTCTCTACGGTTTTCACACCTATATTGAACCCCATTATCTACACATTGAGAAACAAAGAGGTAAAATCAGCTATGCATAAACTGAAGAGCAGGTATGTAAGTTCCCGGCTCCCTTTCTAGCAGTCTCTCAGAGGTTAGATTTGTTGAACTGAGTAAGCAGAAGGAGACTTGAATAAATGTAGATTTTACCTTTTTCTTGTGACCATTATTATTTTTAGTTTATTTGTTTACAATGACAAATGCAATATATGTTTTTTGTTAAATATTTATATTAAAGAAGCCTTTCCATGATTATGGAAATCCTGGTGGCATAGTGGGTAAGTGCTACGGCTGCTAACCAAAAGGTCGGCAGCTTGAATCTACCAGGTGCTCCTTGGAACTCTATGGGGCAGTTCTACTCTGTACTATGGGGTCGCTGTGAGTCGGAATCGACTCAACAGCAACAAATATCGTTTTTGTTTTTTTATGCACAATTATATATTCTCTAACTATATATACATGCATATAGATAATATTTGCTGTAGTATCTACAGGGTTGCTATGAGTCAGAATCGATGTGGTGGCAACAGGTTTGGTTTTTGGTTTATAGTATCTTTAAAATATTTCAAAATTTATATTTTTAATTAGTGTCCACACTGTTCTACATGAAAATAGTGACAGGATGTTTCATGAACTATTATACAATTTAATTTGATGAATTTAAGTACATGAAAATTTAAGTTCATAATACTACCAGCTAAACTAAAAATGCTATGTTGCATTATGATCTAAAATTTTAATTTGTAAAATCTCATTCCAGCACAAAAAATAATCCCATTTGTACACCTTTTTCACTTATTTTACATCAAAAAATTTGTGCTGTCAATAAGAAGATTCATAGACTAACTCAGCATGTAAAAAATAATTTTATAAAAATTAAAGGTAACACTTTTCAAATCCAACTTTATTTCATTTTTTCTTCCTCACAGAAATTCAAGTATCTCCATACACCAAAAAAAAATTTTTTTGCAGCTTTATAAAATCACTTAATGTTGTTCAGGTATCATTGATTCTTTTGTCTTTTTATTGCTAAAACCACGTTGACATCAAAATATGATAATCAGTTCTAACTCCGTAAAATATTTACCTAGCACAGCACATTAACCTTTAGACACTTGGTAATTCAACTACATGAAAATAGGACAAGATCCACATTCTACATGTTGTGACTCAGGTGTTCATCAGTCCCTGATATGGTGTCTGTACACTGGTTCAAAGAGCAGCAGAGGCAACTGGCAGCTACTTTAGAGAACATTGATTTGAAAACACATTATGATGTTACCCCAGTGTCATTTACCACCTCAACTTTCTCCAAGGTGGTCTCATTCTGGAATGGCAGGTACAGCTGAGACAAAAAAATAGACACTTACTCTGTGGAAGCATCCTACTCATACTATGCATTCACTGTGATTTTGAACATAACTCATCCCAAGAACTTGTCACCATCATCCTGGTCTTTTAGTTCAGGAGATCCAACAATCTGCACTCTACTTGTTTTTTTTCCTTGAATTGGTGTTAAGATCAAAGATTATGTGGACGGCAACAGCTGTCTGTAGATACCCTGCATGCAATTTCCCCCCACAATATGAAAAATAGTTTCAGGCATTATCTCCATGGTGAGGATTAGTTATTATAGCTGTCTTGTATTCTTTCTTCAAAGCCCACATGGTTGTTTTTCTCAAGGCTTCAATCCAATTATTCCCTTCATTTTCACAAGAATATGCGGGTTTCCTTTGGAAAAGGCAAAATCAGTATCATACAACTGAATGCTTCAAGTAGGGTATCAGGAAACTGACACGCATTATAGATTGGGCCCTTCTGTTCAAAAAGTTCTCCATCAGGACAGATTGTGAACTTCTTCTGTTCATCTAGTATATCTTTAGAACTTGAATCAGACATATCATTGCAGTAACTGGTTTTAGAAAAACCATAAATCCTGGACTAGGAATCTGGTCACTGTATTTTGAAACCACAAGGTTCAGAGTCTGAAGCATAGCCCACATTTTGAATGAGAGAAGTACAGCTAGGAATCCACAGAAGACTAGGTAAAAGAGCAAGATCAAACCTGTTTCCCTCCCTTACACTGTCAGTCCAGGAAGTGCCATCTCCCTCTGGGTCTGCACAGCATGTCCTCTTCTGCTGCTGCTGCCACTCACACCACTGACATTCATCCATAGCCCTCTCTGCTTGAGTCAGCCATTCATTGTGGGATAGAGAGAGTCTAGTCTCCCAAGCAGAACATTTACTGAGGCATCACCCAGAATGAGAGCAGGTGATTCTGAGAAAATGGCATTTCGTGGACCCCAGCCCTTGCCGGTGTGCCCCAGGAGCTCTCTTCTTGTCAGACTGTAGATGAAGAGCCTCCACTCGACCAGGCTTTGATGGAACGATCTTCATTTCTTTGTTAATGTGTATGTGTGGGCGGTGAGGTGACCGGAGGCTGCAGTGATTCACAGGCAGCAGCCAGGACCGTTGTCACTCTCCATACTGTAAATATAGTCATATATTTCAAATGTTAGAAGCATTTTTCCAAATTTAAACAAGTTCTTAATAATCATTAGTTTAATAAAGACATGATATTCCATTGTATGTATGTTTCATCATTTACATATTTTTTATTATTGCAGACGTTTTCTGTAAGTTTATGATCCTTTTCTTCCGAAAGGTTCCCAGGGTTAAGTTAGGAAGACAAAATATGTATTTATCTTTTGTGAATTGTCCTCCATGTTTCATGCCCTATTAGAAGCTTAGTATTGTTTTCATCATTCTGTTTGTACTTTCACTGTGTTAAGATGAGTAAAACTTTTTCTGTAATTATTTGTGATTTAAAAAAAATTTACAAAGAGCACTTTTTGTTGTATTTCTAAGAATTCTGACAAATGCATAGAGTCATATGTCCACCACTACAGTTCCATACAAAACAGTTTCATCGCCCCAAAGGTTACCCCATGCTACCCCTAAATATTAAAAAACACCATTGCTGTCAAGTAGATTCTGACTCTAAGTGACGCTATAGAATAAAGTAGAGCTGCCCCACGCGGTTTCCTGAGCTCTTTAACCACTACACCACCTCTGTATAGACAACCTCTCACTTCTCCGCACAATTCCTGGTAACCACTGATCTCTTTTCCTTTCTGTAATTTTACCTTTTCCAGAGTATCATATAAATACCTTTTTTTTAATCAGCAAAATGCTTTTAAAATTCATTTATTTTGTTACATGAATCAATTGTTATTGTTCTTAGTTGCTTCATTTCTTTTACCACTGACTAGCTTTCCACTGTATGGCTGTATCACATTTGATTTATCCATTTACCAGTTAAAGGGTATTTGGATGACTTCCAATTTGAGAGGATTATGAATGAAGTTGCTACAGGCATTGATGTACAGATTTTTGTGTGAAGATATTTTCATTTCTCTTGAGTAGATATCTAGGAGTGAGATTACTAGGTCTCATGGCGGCTGTATTAAAAAAAAAAATTTATTAAGGTATAATTGGTATCAATACACCGAACATAAAGTACACAATTTGTTTTGTCATGTGTATGTCAAAAACCATCACCACAATCAAGATAATGGGAAGCCATCACCACAATCAAGATAATGAACGTATTCGTTACTCTCAAAAGTTTTCTCCCAATCTTCCCCAAACCATCTTTTGTACTCTTTTGTTGGAGGGAGGGCCTGGCTTCTTTCATCAGTATAATTATTTGAAAATCATCCAAGTTGGTATGGTTATCAATACTTCATTCCTTTTTACTACTGAACAGTGTCCCACTGTATGTACCACAGTATTTATCTATTGTCGATTGCCATTTGTATTATGCCAGCCTGATTGTAGCATATTGGGAGTGTGGGAAGATCTAGAGCCTCCACTCCCCTTTAGGAGCACATGGGGCATCTGCACAACACCTCCAAGTTCCATGGACCACATTTTGAAACTCCCTGCAGTAGAATATCCTTCTAGTTCTTTCCAGGTTTTTTATGTTTTGATTTTCCACCCTCTCTTGACCTTTGTTTGCAATCAGTTAATTAAGTCTGAATGTCCTATCCCTGGTGGTGGTTCATTGGTAGAATTCTCACTTTCCATGAGGAGACCCAAGTTTGCTTCTGGTCAATACTCCTCATGCACAATCACCACACGTATGTCAGTGGAGGTTTGCATGTTCTTATGATGTTGAACATGCTTCAGCAGAGCTTCCAGACTAAGATGGACTAGGAAGAAAGGTCTGGTGATCTACTTCCAAACAACAGCCAGTGAAAACCCTATGGATCATAATGGTTTAATCCAGATGTATATGGGATTGCCATGAATCAGGGTCACAGTAGACAGCAGCTAACAAGAAACATCCTCTCCCTGAAATGCTTATTCCCTTATTCCTATCTTTGTCTATACCCACCTCATGACTTCAGTAGGCATATGCAGGGAACTTCTGCAATAGCCTCCAATTGTACCCACGCACTTCTAGCCTATTCCCCCTCTAGTCAATTCCACAAACACTGCCAGATACATATTCTACATATTCCTAAAACATAACCCCCTGCACTAAAACCGTGAACAGCATTCTATCTCCCAACAGATTAAGTACAAAATCCTGAGGCCTGTGTTTAAGACCCTCCAAAATATGGTCCAGTAAAGCTCGCTCTCATTGTGTGCATTTCTAAAACTCTCTGACACATGTTATGCTCTAGCCAAGCTGCAGCAGTGCTTCTTGGGTCACTTCCACTTTCCTTCTCTCACATCTTTATTTTGGTCTACACATACTGTGTAATCTTCCTTCAGTCACTATCCCTGCGTTTCAAAACTTTATGTCTTATTTAAGGCCCTTCACAAATACTACATTTTTGTCTTCTTTCTTCTCCTTTGTATTTACTTCTTCTCCATCCTTCTCCTTCTTCATACTTCTTTCTTTCCAGCAAAATATAATCTCTCCCAATGTTGAATATGTATATAATTTTGTTTACCCTTCTCTTGTAATATGTATACTATTCTACTTATATTATTTTGCATAGTTTATTTTCTTTAATTGCCCATTCTAAATTAACAACTTGTAGATAAGCATTTTGTCTTACTCATTCTTGAATTTCTATTCTGTGTTTTTGGGTGTAGTAGATACCAATTTTTAAAATTAATGAATTAAATTTAATTGAGGAATACAGAAAAATAAGACATTCTATTTTGCCCAAGTGATTTATAGTCTTGCTGTATCTTAACATTTTGCTATATCTATTATTACAACAGCAGTTGCTGGGTGGTGCAAATGGTTAATGTGCTCAGCTGTTGACTGAAAAGTTGGAGGTTCTAGTCCATCCAGCAGTACCTCAGAAGAAAGGTGTGGCAACCTACTTCTGAAAAATTAGCCACTGAAAACCCAATGAAGAACAATTCTACTCTGACACCACAGAGTGGCCATGAATCGGAGTCAATTTGATGGCAACTGCAGCTGGATTATTACAGCAATTAGAATGTGGCTTGAAACAATATTTATTTCACAGAGCCCACAAAGAGAATAAAAATTACTCTAAGAGAATCTAATTATAACTTTAAAGAATGCTCAGAAATCTTGCCTGTGAATAAATATTAATAAGATATGAATGCCACAGTAGTTACAAGAGGCTAAATATAGGTTGGGAGTATGATTCTCAGAAGTGGGAATCCCTCGGTACAAATAATACTTGCTAGTCTATGATAGAAAACCCTGGTGGAGTAGTGGTTAAGTGATATGGCTGCTGACCAAAAGAAGTTTGAATTCACTAGGTGCTCCTTGGAAACTCTATGGGGAAGTTCTGCTCTGTCCTATAGGGTCGAGTCGGAATCGACTCAACGGAAAAGCGTTTTGGTTTGGTTTTTTCAGTCTATGATATAAAAGGACTTGTTAGCAATGGTCACACTGGGACAAAATTACTGTTCGATGACAAATACATTTTCATCTCCACCTCCTCTTAAATAAAGTGTGTAAAGTACAAGTGAGGCATATTGCAAGCTGGATGAGAAGGTCACATTTCTAATGTCATGATATCTCAGGTTATTCCAGTGGAACTTCTAAAATAAAAAGAGTTGACAAATTCCAACTCTCTTAGTAAAGTGTATATGGTAACCTAGCTATGACTCATATAAGTTTTAATACCTCTATCACTTCAAAAACTCTTTGAAGACTATCTATTTTAATACAGTTTTCTATTTCTTTTAATTCTGTCAATGAGATTGAATTTGTCTCACCATGTTTGAACTCCCTCTTACTGTCTTGAGATGAGCTAACTCTTTATATGTCACTAAACTTCATGCCTTCAGAAGTGCATCTTCCTCTTCTGCAGACTCAGCCCCTGTGATCTCTGAGTTTGTTCTCCAGTTAAATAACACGTAATGTGGTTCTACTGTGAACAGCTGGTGTGTTCACTTAATTTGCTTCTTTACACATATATGCACATACATTTCCCTAGTTGTTTCATTGATCTCCATGCACATAATTGGGCAAACATAGTATTTTAGAATGCTTAGAATACAATTTATATAATGAAAATTCTAGCTTAGTCACCTTTTTTGTCATATGATGAGATTAATTGTTTAACTTCACTATGTTTCTGTAGTATAAGAATAAAACTATACTTGAGGGGTTATTATGAGCATTCTAGGTTATATATACATATATATATATACACACACACATATATGTATCCATATATGTGAATTTTTGTATGGCATATATGTGTTTACATATATTATCTAGAAGAATATATTCTGTATATATTTGTGTATACAGTATATATTCATATTTATTTCTGTGTATATTTACATATATTTCTATATATATGTACATATGTATGTGTATGTATATATATATGTATATAAACCAAAAAACTTGTTGCCATCGAGTTGATTCCAACTCATAGCAACCCTATAAGGCAGAACAGAACTGCCCAATAGGGTTTCCAAGAAGTGGCTGATGGTTTCGAACTGTTGACCATTTGGTTAACAGCTGTATTGCTTAACTACTACGCCACCAGGGTTCCAAAACATATATCTATATATATCTGTATCTCAATAGTCTTATAAAATGCTTTGTAGAATTCCTAGCATAATGAGTATACAAGAAATGGTGGCTGTTAATATCTCATCCAAAACTCTAGAAATAAATGTAACAATTCAAATTATAGTCTGCCTTTAATAGCTTCTAGATTTTTACAGACATTGTCTTTTGGACGTGACTGAATCTAGAATTTTATACGCACACACATACACAAACACATAAAATCATTTCTAAGTAATGGGGTAAACCAAAGTGTTTTTAAGTGGAAAAATTAGTGAATGGAAAAAAGAAAGATCCTGTTTAGTTTTTTCAATTGTTTTAATAGACTTTTTGGGTATTCTAATAAAAAAAAATTCTTGATGGATAATTTACCAACATTTATGGTACAATGTGCCATTCTTAGTTTATAGTTAACTACAGAGATTATTTCAGGCTCCGTAATTTCAAATGTCCCAGTTCTTTGTGCACAGGCTTCAGTGGCTCAGTTAGGTGGTAAATGAAGTAGCCACAATTTAGTACTCAGAAAGAGCCAATACATACAAACTCAACCTAACTCTTTTACTTTTATTGGGATAAGTTTAAGAGTCTGTCATCTCTTGTGCAGATGCCTTCCCGCTTGCTTCTTTTGATAATTTTTTTTTTCACCTTAAGGGTTTATTTCTTTTTAGTGTCTTTTACTTCTATAATGATTTTCATTTTCCATAAGATTTCTATTAAGTTTAAAAGATGTAGAGTGTATGGAATTACTCAAAATTAAATAGTCAATGATGGAGATTTGGATTAAGATTTGATTTCTGGTTCCTAGTGCTACCCTCAGCCTGTGTGTCTACCTTAGGATTTATAGTACCCAGTGATCCAGAAATTCTGTTTATAATAAAATATTCTCTTGTTGCTTACTATTTATGAAATTCCACCCAAATTCATGTCATGCAATAGATTTTTTTTTATATTCAAAGCTATCCATTTAAAATTGATTCATAAGTAAACAGCTCTAAGTTAATATTGCCTTCTGATTTTCAATATCTGTTTCTATTTTTATGTTATTTTTCAGCTATGAAATAGGAAGAACATGTTGATGAATGTCAAGAATATGAATCAGATGGAGAGTTTTATGATAGTGCTTGGAAGACTTTACCAATGTTCAGTAAATTAGTATAATTAGTATAATGGAGAAATATAATCAGTCTGAAGAGTCCATTCCTTTCTTCCTCCCTCCCTCCCTCCCTTCCTTCATTCATTCCTTCTTTAGTTCCTTCCATCCTGCCTTCTTGCCTGCTTTATATCCTTTCCTCCTTTCTTTTTATCAGTTATGCTTTAGCATAGTCATGGTTTCAAGATGATATACACAATATGAATTGACTTTCTTGAAATTTTTATGTTTTGATGTACAAAAAATTCAATTAATCACTTATGACTCACTCTGTGGCTTGGTTTCTTTTGTCTATAAGTCTGTAAACAAGGAAGGAGCCCTGGTGGCACAGTGGTTAAGTGCTCGACTGTTAACCGAAAGGTCGAAGGTGTGAACCCACCAGCCGCTCCCCAGGAGAAAAATGTAGCAGTCTGCTTCCTTAAACCTTTCAGGGCAATTCTACTCTGTCCTACAGGGTCACTATGACTGAGAATGGACCCGACAGCAATGGACTTTTATAAAGAAGGACAGAATGATAATACAACAAGATGTATTTCAACACTATTCTGTCTAATGATCACAAAGTTTCTAAAGTGTATAATTATAATGATATATCTTAAATAAATAATTACGTATGCCAAAAAAGTTTTAGCTAAATAGATGGTTATTGTATAATAATAATGGGGAAAATTGAAAACATCCATACAACAAAATATCAAATATACCTTTTTAAAAGCTGACATAAAAGTACTCTATTAACATGGAAATATGTTTATAATAATTATTGAGTGGTATATGTACTATATGTATAGGCTATATGTATATATATACATATAGCCTATACATATAGTTATTATTCCTGTGTATTCTAATTAAAGATAATTTTTAATTTTATGACATTACTTATTTGATTTTTTAAAATTAAAAAAAAGAACCTTATCAATTCAAAAGAGACTTACTTTTTTTTTTAATCTGCTGAAAAATATGTTGTTGTTGTGTGCCTTCGAGTTGATTCTCATTCATAGCCACCCTACAGGACAAAGTAAAACTGCCCCATAGGGTTTCCTAGTCTGTAATCTTTATGGAAGCAAATCTCCAGGTCTTTTTGCCTTCGGAACAGCTGGTGGGTTTGAGCTTCCAACCTTTCTGTTAGTGGCTGAGTGCTTAACCACTGCACCAACAGGGCTCCTTGATTTAAAAGATAATACATGCTCATCACAGAAAAACAAACACCTTAAGAAATACAGAAATGTATACAGAATAAAATGATTCTCACCCAGAGATAACCACTGTTAACATTGGCATAGGCCTGTGAAAGTTTTTCTATGTTATATACACACTGTTGCAACAGTAAAAAGAAATCTCTGTGGAGGTGATTGTAGTAAATGAGTTTCAGACCCCTATAGTACTTTTCTTTCATTCCAGGTAAAGAAACAGAGTTTTGAACAGTTAAGAATGTTTACTTTGTCTGACTGCAGCTTTCACTAGCTCTCTGGAGAAAGGGGCCTGATGACCTTGGAATCCTAAAATAGAACAGATACAAGTGGAGAAATTAACTGACTTTTGGTGAACAAAGGAAAGCAGAGAAAGAAGGACTTTACCATCTTGACTATTTTGACGAAGGTGGTCAAGCATCTTTGTCGTTGTTGTTAGCTGGTGTTTAGTCACTTCTGACTTATAGTGACCCCAGGTGTGCAGAGTAGAACTGATCCATGGAGTTTTCAAGGTTGTGACCCTTTAGAAGCAGATCACCAGGACTGTCTTCTGAGGAGCCGCTGGGTGGTTCGAACTGCCAACCTTTAGGCTAGTAGTCAAGTGCTTAACTGTTTGCATCATCCAGGGAACCTAGGCAAAGCATCTTACTTCTGGACAATGACTTCTTGTCTTCTCTTCCAGAAACAGAGTGCTACATGCAATGATTTAACTCTCTCCCAACTCAGGCTTTTTTGAAATTTCTCTCCAGAAAATGAGTCACTTCCATTTCTTGATCAATAGAATCCAAGTAAGGTGCATATATGTATGCCAGCAGGTGAGCTGCTTGAATGTGAGAAAAATAGTAGCAGTTCTATGATATTTATGAAACATTCTGTCTTAAATTTCAATTATATATTATGTTGTATGTAATAGTTTAGTGTACATGTATATGTATATAACTTACAGGTAAATGAATATACCTGGTCATAGCCTTTCACTGTTAGAGAAGTGCAGTGAAAAAAATTTGGTGACAAATTTCTAAAGGCAAGATTCCTATGTTGTTGCATCAAGATATTTTTTATTCATGCATCCTGTTTAGTTTCTTCATCATTATCTTAGTAAATTAATTTTCATACTAAGTTAAAACTTGAAAATTTACCAAAATATAACTGTTTTTATTTCTCAGATAAAACAAAAATCTGAGGCTCTTAATAAACAGTTTTTTCTAGAGTTTTTTTCAAATTACACAGAGATAATTAGCCTATAAAATAAAAACACTTTTCCTCTTAACTGATATGAAACTAAAAATACATTTAGATCTACAAATATTATTGAACACAATCTACGTGCAATGTGCTCTGAAAAACAAACAAAAAACTAAGGACAAAATATGATTCCTTTCCTTCAGAATCGTAAAATCTGTTTATGTTAATTATGGGCAAGACTGGTTGATCATATCAACAAATATGATGATTTTTTGATCTTCATTCTTAAGATCACATATTAAATTCACTCAAATTCAGAGCCATTGGGTGAAGAAGGGCCACTGTAACTTTATAAACAGTCTAAATTAAGAATGTCTAATAAAAAGATGAAAATATGATACTATGATATGAACTCAAATATTAACATTCTTGAATGTAAATAGATGCCACTAAAGTGCATGAAATATCTTGTTGTATTAAGTAGGATGAGTAAACACTTTTGATATTTTGTTTACCATGTTAATTTGCACACAGAAATACTTTCATCATAGATGGAAAAAAGGCATAGTACCTAATATCTATGGGCCAGGTACTATTTTAAATATTTCACTTCTTATAACTGTTAATTAATATTACAATTCTTTGAGGCACACATCATTATTTCCCAGATTTACAGATGCAAGAACTAAGGGACAGAGAACTTAATGAACTTCTCCAAGGTCATACCACTAGGAATTAGAAGAGATAGAATTTGAAATCTATCAGTTTGACTCTAGAGCTTCATTGTCCAATTTACTAGGAATTTTAAAGTGGTGGAAGTAAGGTGTGAAAATAGTATTTTTAGAATATAGCTGTCATGCTGGGATGCAGAGATGAAAGCCAAGCATACAGAGTCACTACAAGAGAAATGAGCGCAGACAACGTGTATTTGCGTGCTAATGAGGATCTAAAGGAGCTCTGGTGGTGCAATGGTTAGGCGCTCAGCTACTAACTGAAAGGTTGGCAAATTGGACCCACCAGGGGCTCCTGGTGACCTACTCCTGTAAAGATTACAGCCTAGAAAACCCTATGAGACAGTTCTACTCTGTCATACAGAGTCCACTGAGTCTGAATTTACTCAATGACACACAACAACGACATGAGAATCTAAAGTACGCAAGTACGTAGAGTGAGATTTGATGCCGGGCTTGGATTTACTCACATACTCCCAGAATCCTATCATATTATTTCCATTTCTATTTCACTTTACAGGAAATTTTCTGATCTGATCTCAGAAACTTGATATCATGGACCAAGGAAATAACTCAAGAATGACTGAATTTGTGTTGCACAGTTTTCGGGCCCTTGACAGCTACAACTTTTCTACTTTGCATTTTTCACACTTATCTATTCGTCCATTGTGCTGGGAAACCTCCTCATTGTGCTCACAGTCCTCTCTGAACCTGAGCTGTACACACCCATGTACTTCTTGCTCAGGAAACTCTCCTTCACTGATATGTGTCTATCCACCTTAGCCACTCCCAGAATGAGTGTTGACTTCCTTAAGGAGCACAAGACCATCTCCTTTGAGGGCTGCATGTCTTTGCTGGTGGTGAAATGATGCTCCTTGTGGCCATGGCATATGACAAGTATGTAGCCATATGTTGTCCCCTGCACTATGCAGCCATCATGCATGTATATAAGTGTACAGGCCTTGTCATGGGCTCCTGGATCATTGGGGTCCTACACTCAATAAGCCAGTTGTTCTTCACAGTAAGCTTTCCTTGTGTGGTCTGAATAAACTGGACAGCTTTTTCTGTGATCTTCTCTTAGTTATCAAACTTGCTTGCACTGATACCTATATTCTTGAGATACTTATGCTTTTAGACAGTTGTCTAATAGCCATGAGTTCTTTTGTGCTCTTGCTCATCTACACAGTCATCCTGGTCACTGTGTGATGTCAATCCTCAGTGGGCATGGATAAGGCCCAGGCCACCCTGACTGCCCATGTCACTGTGGTGACTCTCTTCTTTGGGCCCTGCATCTTCATCTATGCCTGGCCTTTCAGTAACTTCCCAGTGGGTAAGTTTCTCTCAATATTCTATGCTGTTTTCACCCCTTTCTTAAACCCCTTGATCTACACATTAAGAAATCAGGAGGTAATATCAGCAATGCAGAAACTGAGGAGGCAACAAGTAAGTTCCTAACAGTTTCTTGGCTTTCCCTATGATAATGACAACCACAATAAAAGCACCCACTTGTATCCTTTGCTATTAAAACTATGTTTGAACTATGAAATTAAATATATGGAGATAATTTCTTGTATCTAGGAATGGTATTTCTTGTAATGTGAACTCTCACTACAAACTATCCAAACTTAAGGACTAAATAGAGAATGGCTTTGGTGAAGTCTTTAACTGAACTCAGAAACCAAATAGATTCATGTACTTAACCATGTAAATGCAGCATATTTCACCATGTTACAAATATGAAAATCTGGGCCTACAGTTAATGTTTCTTTGTCTCAGCATATTAAATTCAAGTTCAGAATTGCCACTCAAATTTAGTGGTTCAATGAATACATGTAAAAACAGATATCTCTCTCTATGTAAATTGAGGATTTTTTTCAACAGCACTGCTAAATATATGCCTTTGCTCTATGTATTCATTTACCAATATCCAGGTGGTGCCGTCTAATCTACTTCACCTGTCTCAGTTATCTACTGCTGCTATAACAGAAGTATCACAAGCAGATGGCTTTAACAAACAGAAATTTATTCTCTCACTGTTTGGGAAGCTAGAAGTTCAAAACCAGGATGCCAGCTGTAGGGGAAGGCTTTCTCTATGAATTTGTGAATTTATAAGCCTTTTCACTATACTTTTTTAAATAAT
>NW_004444344.1:111977-115634 GCF_000243295.1 Trichechus manatus latirostris | reverse complement strand
ATTACTCACTTGATTTTTCTAAATTAAAAAATAAAACCTTATCAATTCAAAAGAGCCTTACTATTTTTCTCTTTTTAATCTGATGAAAAAGATGTTGTTTTTGTGTGCCCGAGAGTTGATTCTCACTCATAGCCACCCTATAGGACAAAGTAAAACTGCCCCATAGGGTTTCCAAGTGTGTAATCTTTACAGAAGTAGATCACCAGGTCTTTTCTCCTTTGAAACAGCTGGTGGGTTTGAACTGCCAACTTTTCTGTTAGCAGCTGAGTACTTAACCACTGCACCAGCAGGGCTCCTTGATTAAAAAGATAATACACGCTCATTGTAGAAAAACAAACACCTCAAGAAATACAAAAATGTATACAGAATATAATAATTCTCACCAGAGATAACTACTGTTAACATTACCATAGGCTTGTAAAAGTGTTTGTATGTATATACCGACTATTGCAACAGTAAAAAGAGATCTCTATGGAGGTGATTTTAGTAAATGAGTTTCAGACCCCCTATAGTACTTTTCTTTTATTCCAGGTAAAGAAACAGAGTTTTGAACAGTTAAGAATGTTTACTTTGTCTGACTGCAGCTTTCACTAGCTGTCTGGAGAAAGGGGCCTGATGACCTTGGAATCTTAAAATAGAACAGATACAAGGGGAAAAATTAGCTGACTTTTGGTGAACAAAGGAAAGTAGAGACAGAAAGTTCTAAAGATAAACTTTACTGTCTTGACCAAGATGAGGAAGCATCTTTGTTGTTGTTGTTCGCTGCTGTTGAGTCAACTTCCACTCATGGTAACCCCATGTGCAGAGTAGAACTGATCCATGAAGTTTTCAAGGTTGTGACCCTTTGGAAGAAGGTAGTCAGGCCTGTCTTCTGAGGAGCCCCTGGGTGGGTTTGAACTGCCAAACTTTAGGCTAATAATAAAGTGCTTAACCTTTTGCATCCAGGGAACCTGGGCAAAGCATCTTACTGCTGGACAATGACTTCCTGTCTTTGGAATTCTACAGGTGATGACCTAACTCTCTCCCAAGTCAAGCTTTTTGAAATGTCTCTCCAAAAAATGAGTCATTTCCTTTTCTTGATCAGTAGAATCCAAAGTAAGGTGCATATATATCCCAGCAGGTGAACTGCTTGAATGTGAGAAAAATATTGGTAGTTCTTTTGATATTAATGAAATATTTTTTTTAAATTTCAATTATATTTTATATCGCATGTAATATTTTAGTATGTATGTATATAACTTACACGTAAATAAATATACCTATTCATAGCCTTTTGCTGTTAGGGGAGTGCAGTAAAAAATTTGGAGACCACATTTCTAAAGGTAAAGTCCCTATTTTGTTGCATCCAGGCATTCTCTTTTCTTGCATCCTGTTTAGTTTCTTCTAATTATCTTAGTAAATTAATTTTCATACTAAATTATAAGTTCAAAATTTACCAGAACAGAACTATTTTTATTTCTCAGTTAAAAAATTCTCAGGCTCTTAAAAAACAGTTTTTTCTAGAGTTTTCTCCAAAGTACACAGAAATAATCAGCCTGTAAAATAAAAACACTTCTCTCTTAACTGATAGGAAACTAAAAATGCATTCAGAGCTGCAAATATTATTGAACACAGTCTGTCAGAAATGTATTTTGAAAAACAAACAAACACATGAAAAACATAAAAGGACAAAATATGATTCCTTTACTTCAGACGCATAAAATGTGTTTATGCAAATTATAGGCAAGACAGGTTGATCATATCAGCCAATATGACATTTTTTTGTACTTTAAACTGAAGATCATATTAAATTCACTCAAATTAAGAGTCACTGGGTGAAGAAGAGCCATCGTGACTTTACAAGTAGCCTAAATTAAGAATGTCTAAACAACTAACAAATAAAGACCAGATTTACTGGCCTGACAGAGACTGGAGAAACCCCAAGAATATGGCCCCAGGACACCCTTTTAGCTCAGTAATGAAGTCACTCCTGAGGTTCATTTTTCAGCCAAAGATTAGAAAGGCCTATAAACAAAATGGGCACACTAGCTCAGGGGCAAGGACTAGAAGGCAGGAGGGGACAGGAAAGCTGGTAATAGGGAGCCCAAGGTTGAGAAGGGAGAGTGTTGACATGTTGTGCCCTTGGTAATGAATGTAACAAAATAATATGTGTACTAGCTGTTTAATGAGAACCTAGTTTGTTCTGTAAACCTTCATCTAAAGTACAATAATAAAAAATAAAAATATATTAAAAAAATGAAAATAGAATAAATCATGGAATACACAGACAAAACCAAAGAAAAAGTAGCCAAAATCAAGGAAAACACAGGCAAAGCAATAGAAGAATTCAGAAAAACAATGTAAGAAAAAACGTCAAAATAAATAAACAATTAGAAATCATACAAAAAACAGTAATTAGAAATCCAAAAGATAAACAACACAATTTCAGAAATAAACAACTCAGTAGAACGTGTTAGGAGCAAATTTGAAACAATGTAAGACAGAATCAATTAGATTGAAGACACATCCATGGACACCACTTTGGGGAAAAATCAGAGACAAGAATGGATAAAAATGGAGAAAAATTAAGAATTATGTAGGACACAATAAAGAGTAAAAATTTGTGCATAAAAAATCTAATAAAAAGATAAAAATACCATACTAACTCAAATATTAAACATGCTTGAATGTAACTAGATGCCACTGAAGTGCATGAAATATCTTGTTCTATTCAGTAGGATGAGAAAACATTCTGATATTTTGTCTACCATGTTAATTTGCACATAGAAATATTTTCATCATAGATGGGAAAAAAGCATAGTACCTAATGTCTATGGACCTGGCACTATTCTAAATATTTCACCTTTTATAATTCTTAATTCTTACATTTCTATGAGGCATATATTACTATTTGCCCACTTTACAGATGAAAAACTGAGGCATGTGAACTTGTCCAAGGTCATGCCACTTGGAATTATGAGAGATAGAATTTGAACCCTATCATTTTGACTCTAGAGCTTCATTGTCCTATTTACCAGGAATTTTAAAATAGTGGAGGTGAGGTGTAAAAATTGTATGTTTTTTAATTGTACTTCAGGTGAAGGTTTACAGAACAAATAGTTTCTCATGAAACAGTAGTACACATATTGTTTTATGACATTGGTTAACAACCCCACGACATATCAACCCTCTCCCTTCTCGACCTTTATGTTTTTGGTGAAAATATACATAGCCAAAGATACACCATTTCAAAAATTTCTACATGCACAGTTCAGTGACATCAACCACATTCTCCAGTTATGCTGCTATTCTCACTTTAGATGAAGGTTTACAGAGCAAAGTAGTTTCTCATTAAACAGTACACATGTTGCCCTATGACAATGGTTAACAACCTCACCACACATCAACACTATCCTTACTGAAGCTTGGGTTCCCTATCACCAGCTTTCCTGTCCCCTTGTGCCTTCTAGCCCTTGTCCCTGGACTGCTATGCCTCTTTAGTCCCATTTGGTTTTATGGGGTTGTCCACTTCCCGGCTGAACGGTGAACCTCGGAAGTGACTTCACCACTGAGCTAAAAGGGTGTCTGGGGGCCATATTCTCAGGGTTTCTCCAGTCTCCTTTAGGCCAGTAAATCTGGTCTTTTTTTGTGAGTTAGAATTTTGTTCTACATCCTTCT
>NW_004444344.1:93468-110562 GCF_000243295.1 Trichechus manatus latirostris | reverse complement strand
AGGTCTTTGATCCATTTTGAATTAGTTTTTGTATATGGTGTGAGGTATGGGTCCTGTTTCTTTTTTTTTTTTTTTGCAGATGGATATCCAGTCTTGCCAGCACCATTTGTTAAAAAGGCTGTCTTTTCCCCATTTGATGGACTTTGGGCCGTTGTCAAAGATCAGGTGACCGTAGGTGGATGGATTTACATCTGTGTTTTCAACTTTGTTCCATTGGTCAGTGTATCTGTCATTGTACCAGTACGAGGGTGTTTTGACTACCGTAGCTGTATAGTAGGTTCTGAGGTCAGGTAGTGCGAGTCCTCCAACTATATTCTTCTTCTTCAGTAGTGCTTTACTTATTCGAGGTTTCTTCCCTTTCCATATAAAGTTAATGATTAGTTTTTCCATCTCTTTGAAGAATGTCGTTGGTATTTGGATTGGGATTGTGTTGTATTTGTAAATTGTTTTGGGTAGAATTGTCATTTTCACAATGTTGAGTCTACCTATCCATGAGCATGGTATGTTTTTCCATTTATGTAGATCCTTTCTGGTTTCTTGCAGTAGTGTTTTGTAGTTTTCTTTGTATAGGTCTTTTACATCGCTGGTTAGATTTATTCCTAAGTTCTTTATTTTTTTAGGGGCTATTATAAATGGTATTGTTTTCCTAATTTCCTTTTCATCATTCTCTTCATTGGGGAATAGGAATCCAACTGATTTTTGAATGTTTGTCTTGTATCCTGCTACTCTGCTGAATCTTTTATTAGTTCCCTAGATTTCTTGTGGAGTCTTTAAGGTTTTCTATGTATAGTATCATATCAGCCACAAACAGGAACAGTTTAAAGAAGTCTTTCCACTTCTATCCATTACTCTTAGGATAAAGAAAAGAAGAAATGCTTTCATTAATCTAGTTATTAAGACTCTGCATGATAAGACCACCTACTTATATCTCCCCCTAATCTCATATATTTCTTCCTGACTAAGCTTTGAACTCCATGAGAACAGGAACTTTGTCTCTGGAAGATGAGCATATACCTAAACTGTTTTTGATAACCTGAATATTTTAAAAAGTAAGAAGAAATGCTACCAAAAGCCAGGACAGACTTGTTTTCTCAGGTCTCAGACTCTGAGTTACCTGGGCAACATTTATGAGCTAAGTGAATGAGCAACACTTCAGACTTAATGCATATCTGAGAGGCTATTTAAAGAAGTTGATGTGATGTATCAGAATTGAGAGACAGAGAGAGTGACATGACCAGTGAAGACTGTACCTCAAGATGCTAGATTAGGATAAAAGATGAAGAAGCTTTAGTTCTACTGAATAAGTCTAAACACCTGGCAATAATATGATTCAAGTTTTCCAGAGGGCAAAGAGGGAAGTATCAGGGGTATAATTTCCCAGAATGCCAAGTAACAGAGTCCTCCAAAGAAATGAGGTAGATGATTGCAAAGGCACTTCAGGATGGTCTTTAAAGTCAGAAAGAAAAAAAAAAAAAATTGACAGCCAAGTCATAATCTGATAATCCACCAGAGTGTTCCAGCTTTTTGAAATGTATGGAGCCACTGGTGGTATACGAATTATGAAGTTGAATGGCTTTTGTTAACTGCACTAGAAGTCTAGGAAAAAGAGAAGGACAAGCTCAGAGCAACCAACTCTCAACTCAGCACGTGGAGTGAAAACCAGAAGACCTCCATAGCACTGTTAAACAGATTCTCATCTTCTGTAGCTGGCTGGCTGACTGTGAAGGCAATCAGCCTACATTTTATTAGTAACAGTGGCCAAGAGGCAACAGGGAAAAAAAATGCTCCAACCTGTCAGTTGTCCTTTGCTAAAGTCAGGGACCTAATAGAGAAGAGTGGGATCTTGAGATTTAAGATGAAGACATTTGGTGGATGCATCTAGGAACCCATATACCAAAGGCTCCTCTGAACTCTCCAAGCTGGCAGAAACTGCCTTTCCCTCTTGCTGGAAGAGAGCAGCCTCTTGTGTGAAGATCTTAAAGACCTCCACCCAAGGCATATGCCTCACAAGATGATGTTGTACCCTTCCCTTCTACTCCTCCTCCTCCCCTCATTGACTTTGACTGATAAGTAGATTGTGAACTCTGTCTTTCCCAGGCTGCAGAATAACATTCTTGCTCTGAAGAAATAACTTATTCACTGAAAGTGTTAAAAAACTAACATAAATGTCTTGTCATGAACTGGGGGATGAATAATAATACAATTTACAATTGTGTCCATTTTTATGTGTATTCTTCCGCTCTCTGTCACAATACTGTCCTTCATTATCATGATAATCTATAGAAGTTTTCAGGGGTCTGCCAAATCATCCAGGTTTTAAGGGGTTGAATACTCTGGAACATGCTAGGTTATCCCCTATAGCACAAAATACAAGATATTTTACCTTCTATCCCTTTTACTAAGAAAGAGGCACAGTGCTTGCAGCCTTATTGAATTTTGCAAACTGTATAAATCTGTCTTGTGAATGTTGTTATTGTTAGGTGCTGTTGAGTAGGTTCAGACTCATAGCAACCCTATGCACCACAGAACGAAACACTGCCCCATCCTGCACCATGCTCACAATCATTGCTATGCTTGAGCCCATTATTGCAGCCACTGTGTCAGTCCATCTTGTTGAGGGTCTTACTCTTTTTTGCTGACCCTGTACTTTACAAAGAATGATGCCCTTCTCCAGGGACTGATCCCACCTGATAGCATGTCCAAAGTATGTAAGAAGTAGTCTTGCCATCCTCGCTTCTAAGGAGCATTCTGGTTGTACTTCTTCCAAGACAGATTGGTTCGTACTTTTGGCAGTCCATGGTATATTCAATATTCTTTACCAACACCACAATTCAAAGGCATCAATTCTTCTTTGGTCTTGCTTATTCGTTGTTCAGCTTTCTCATGCATATGATGTGACTGAAAATACCATGGCTTGGGTCAGGTGTACCTTGGTCTTTAAGGTGACATGTTTGCTTTTTAACACTTTAAAAGAGGTCTTTTGCAGCAGATTTGCCCAATGCAATATGTGATTTTTTGACTGCTGCTTTCATGGGTGTTGATTGTGGAACCAGTTAAAATGAAATCCTTGACAACCTCAATCTTTTCTCTGTTTATCATGATGTTGCTTATTGGTCCAGTTGTGAGGATTTTTGTTTTCTTTATGTTGAGGTGTGATCCATACTGGAGGCTGTGGCCTTTGATCTTCATCAGTAAGTGCTTCAAATCTTCTTCACTTTCAGCAAACAATCTTGTGTCATCTGCATAATGCAGGTTTTTAATGAGTCTTCCTCCAATCCTGATGCTGCATTCTTCTTCATATAGTCCAGCTTCTCGAATTATTTGCTCAGCATACACACTGAATAGCTATGGTGAAAGTATGCAACCCTGACACACAACTTTCCTGACTTTAAACCATGTAGCATCCCCTTGTTCTGTCCAAACAACTGCATCTTGGTCTTTGTACGGGTTTCTTATGAGCACAATTAAGCGTTTTGGAATTCCCATTCTTTGCAATGTTATCCATAATTTGTTATGATCCACACAGTCGGTTGTTTTGCATAGTCATTAAAACACAGGTAAACATCTTTCTGGTATTCTCTGCTTTCAGCCAGGATCCATCTGACATCAGCAATGATATCCCTGGTTCCATGTCCTCTCCTGAATCCAGCCTGAATTTCTGGCAGTTCTGTCAACATACTGCTGCAGCCGCTTTTGAATGATCTTTAGCAAAATTTCACTAGCGTATGATATTAATGGTATTGTTCAATAATTTCTGCATTCAGTTGGATCACCTTTCTTGGGAATAGGCATAAATATGGATATATTCCAGTCAGTTGGCCAGGTAGCTGTCTTCCAAATTTCTTGGCAAAGAAGAGTGAGTACTTCCAGCACTGCATCCATTTGTTGAAACATCTCAGTTGATATTCCGTCAATTCCTGGAGTCTTGTTTTTCAGCAATGCCTTTGGTGCAGCTTGGACTTCTTCCTTTAGCACCATCTGTTTCTGATCGTGTGCTACCTCTTGAAATGGTTGAATGTCAACCAATTCTTTTTGGTGTAATGATTCTGTGTATTCCTTCCATCTTCTTTTGATGCTTCCTGTGTTGTTTAATATTTTCCCCATAGAATCCTTCACTATTGCAACTCGAGATTTGAATTTTTTCTTCAGTTCTTTCAGCTTGAGATATGCCAAGCTTGTTCTTCCTTTTTGGTTTTCTATCTCCAGATCTTTGCACATGTCATTATAATACTTTACTTTGTCTTCTCGAGCCACCCTTTGAAATCTTCTGTTCAGTTCTTTTACTTCATCATTTCTTTCTTTTGCTTTAGCTACTCGACGTTCAAGAACAAGTTTCAGAGTCTCTCCTGACATCCATTTTGGTCTTTCCTTTCTTTCCTGTCTTCCTTTCTTCATGTATGATGTCCTTGATGTCATTCCACAACTTGTCTGGTCTTCAGTCATTAGTGTTCAACGTGTCAAATCCATTCAGGTGGGATATACTCAAGGTCGGACTTTGGCTCTCATGGACTTGTTCTCATTTTCTTCAGTTTCAACTTGAACTTGCATACGAGCAATTGATGGTCTGTTCCACAGTCAGCCCCTGGCCTTGTTCTAACTGATGATATTGAGCTTTTCCATTGCCTCTTTCCACAGATGTAGTCAATTTGATTCCTGTATATTCCATCTGATGAGGTCCATGTGTATAGTCGCCGTCTATGCTGGTGAAAAAAGGTATTTGCGATGAAGAAGTCATTGGTCTTATAACATTCTATCATGTGCTTTCTGGCATTGTTTCTATCACCAGGGCCATATTTTCCAACTACCGATCCTTCTTTGTTTCCAACTTTTACATTCTAATTACCAGTAATTATCAATGCATCCTGATTACATGTTTGATCAATTTCAGACTGCAGAAGCTGGTAAAAATCTTCAATTTCTTCATCTTTGGCCTTAGTGGTTGGTTTGTGTATTTGAATAATAGTCGTATTAACTGGTCTTCCTTGTAGGCATATGGGTATTATCCTATCACTAATAGCCTTGTACTTCAGGATAGATCTTGAAATGTTCTTTTTGATCGTGAATGCAATGCCATTCCTCTTCAAGTTGTCATTCCAGGCATGGTAGCCCATATGATGGTCTGATTCAAAATGGTCAATACCAGTCCATTTCAGTGGACCAATGCCTAGGATATGAATTTTTGGTGATTTCCAATTTTCCTAGATTCATACTTCGTACAGTCCACTCTTAGATTATTAATAGATGTTTGTAGCTGTTTCTTCTGATTTTGAGTCTTGCCATATCGGCAAATGAAGGTCCTGAAAGCTTGACTCCATTTGCATCATTAAGGTTGACTCTACTTTGAGGAGGCAGCTCTACTACAGTAGTCTTTTGAGTACCTTCCAACCTAGGGGGCTCATCTTCCAGCACTATATCGGACAATGTTCCACTGCTATTCATAAAGTTTTGTTGTGAGTACTACTTTGGCTTAATTTTAAGGTGACTCAGATAGTAGCTGTTTTAAGTGGGTCCTTGAACTAAGTCCAGTCTTCAGTACAAGCTGCCCTGCCACTCAGGCTATATGACCCAGGAAATCCAATGAAACATAGCTATGCATTATAAGTAAGGACATCATGTGGATTCTCTGGCAAAGTCAATTAGAGTGTCACTGATAGCTCCTAGAATTCTGGAGAAAAGCCCTGAATTCTGCCTCAGAGAACTACCTTCGTTTGAAAAGGAACACCTAGCATACTACTGGGCCTCATTAAGGATTGAGCTTCTAGCCATGGGTTATTATTACCAAGTGACTGTATTTCAGCCACAAGCCATCATATGTTGGAGGTAATACATCTGGGATCACGCTGAAGCAGTCCAAAGGCATGAGTACTCAACATGAACAAGTAGTCCAGGCCCCCATGTCACCTACTTCTTTTGCATTAGCACCTTCACTTCATCTGAATTTTATGGCATCATGGGAAGGTTGCTATGGATAGCTTAAGTCTGTGGACTGGTTTGAGCCAAAAAAATGGACTACTGCTCATTATAGCCCACTCTGATGATCCTAATGGACTCTGGCAAGACAAAATTATCTTACTGGGCAGAAACACAAACATTCACTCAGTTATCAGATTTGGATGGAGAATAGGCTAGAATTCCTCTACAGTGGAAAAATGATTTTGCTGGTTTGTTTGAGGCCTTGAGGAACAAAATTGGAAAACCAGAGAAATGTGACCTGGGGAAGAATGAGAACAACCATTCATATCTTGCATCAGAACCTCTAGGGAGACTAGGATATGTGGCACCAAGAAAAGTTATTATATAAAATAGAGCTGAAGAAGCTGTTGATGTATTTTGAGGAGTAGAAGATTTGGAATGGAAAAGAAACAAGAACACCTTCAAATATTTAAAGAACCATCATTTTGAAGACAGAACAGATTTATTCTATGAAACTACAGATAGTAGAATAACTTGAACAAGATCACAATAGATTAAACCGTCTTGTGAAGTGGTGGGTTCATTATGATTGGGGGAAACTACCCTTGAGGCTAGTTGCTCATTTGTAAAATTTTATGATTGTTATATTAACAGTTATAAAGTTGCAGAGTCAGTTTGCTAACAAGGAGTCTATACAAATCAAATAATTTTTTACTTTCAGACATATGAACGAGATGTTAAAAAGTTTTTTGTTTTTTTTTCTTTTCTGTCTCTGGAAAAATGTTTCATAGAACAATTACTCCTACTGCAGGATGACTTCACAGATCTCTAAAGACTAATTTCTCACTTCTCCAATAAGATCAGTTTGTTGGCATCAGGATAGAAGGCTTTGTATTGTCTCACTTTAGGATATTGTAATTTTGTGGTTGAAAGCAAGAAGAGCATAGCCTTCACTACCTTAGGGCAGGAGCTGGGGAAGTTACTTTAGCACTGTTTAGTGCAGGGGATCCGGTCAAAATGCATCAAGTCAACAGTATAGTACAAATATTTTTAGTATGAAGACTTAGAGCTGAAAGGATTTAAGAAACTATCTGAGGGACACCAAATTTAGCAAAAACAAGGAGAGTGGAGGGACTGCGGGTAAGTTATTAAAAGTATTATACATGAAATTTTAACATATGTGTTTTTTGAACTGGACAAATAAGTAAACTGTCTTCTATATGCAAAATTAGCAACTAGATTTCAGCAAAGGGGAGGCCACTGTTATCTCAGTCAAATTGGAAATATAGCCTAGAAGCGGTAAATTCCTGTTTTCTCTTCTCTTTCTATATGACCCCTAGCTGCCCTGGTTTAAGGGCTTCCCTGATAAGGATAAAATCATAATCTGATGAACACAGGGAAAGTGTGTTACAACTACTATATGTCACTTCCCTATCTCTTTGTGCTGTTTTTTTTGAGGATATCATCCTTTCTTTAAACAAATATTTATTGACTATCAAAATTTTCCTGGGATGAAAAAAGGAGTTGCTATGTGAAGCAGAGTAATGATCAGTGCTGTATTGTTGTTAACTGCCTTTGACCTGGCTCCAACTCATGGTCCGCTTATGTACAACAGAACAAATTGTCACCAAGTCCTGCACCGTCTTCATAATGGTTGGTATGTTTGAGCCCATTGGGCAGTAATAGAAACCCACAAGGATTAATAGTTGTCCTTTCCTACATTTTGTTTCTAGTCTTATAGCAAAGCTTTTTTTAAAAAAAAGATAAACTAAGGGCAAGAAAAATTAAACAAGCTTATGGTTTCAGAGTTCTATTGATACATTTTAGAGGTAGATATTAATGTAAGATTAACATTCTATGTATCAAATTTGGTCTTAAATCAAGAGGGAGAAATTCTCTTATGGTATACTTTGAGATCTGAAAATACTTTTATCTCTGAGTTACACTGGCAATAAGGGAATTAATGTTTTGTTAGTGAAGAAGTTGGATGCTCTGAACATAGTTTAAGGAATTCTGAGTGACTTTTGCAGACTCTTCATGTTCCCATTACACATCTGCCTCTACCCTTAAAATTTTAGAGATGGTGTTTGGGATAATCTAGTTATATTTTCTAAGGTTGGTCACACAGCAAGTAAGTGTTAATATAACACTGAGTCTGATCTGTTTTACTTGCAGCAAGAAATCATAAAAAGTTAGTGTAGAAGGATTGTCTAGCTACTTTTTACATTTTGAAAAATGAGGACTGACAAATCTTACCAGTCATTAAATATTGGAATGATGAAATATGTAGGAAGTTTGCATATTTTCAGAAAAATCTTTTTCTTTTCAAAGATAGTCTGACCACTCCCAGTCCACTGTGGAAGTCATTACTATACATATATAACTTACTAGTTGTGTAAACTCAGGCAATTTACTTAGCCTTAGGCCTGAGTGGTGCAGTGGTTGAGAGTTACGGCTGCTAACCAATAGGTCCGCAGTTCAAATCCGTCAGCCACTCCTGGGAAACCATATGGGGCAGTTCTACTCTTTTCTATAGGGTTGCTATTACTCAGAAAGGACTCGAAGGTAAAGGAGTTCCTCTATGCTTTATCTGTAAAATGAATATATGAATGATAGCTACCTTGCAAGGTCATTGTGAGAATTAAATGAGTTAATGTATGTAATGTTATTAACAGCGCTCTTACAACATGGTAGTATAAAAGTTATTATTACTACTATTATTATTACATAAAGCGTATTTTGTAATATTTGATATAGTAGAAGTCTATGCAAAATGTGTGATTCACTTAAGTGGTAAATCCTGTGACAATATAACAGTAAAACTTCTATTATGGAGTCTTTCTTACTGTGATTATAATGGATTAATATTAGTGTTGTTATATTCCAAATGTATCTATATACTCTGTATTAAGAATAATACTTTGCTCACTAGCCCCAGATGGCTGTGAGTTTTCCTCCCAAAAATATTAACCTATGAAATCGTCATAATAATTAGCACACTTTACACAATGGATTGGATCCTAGAAGTCCCTTGTGATGTCAGTTTTTATTATTTTAAATTTATAACTGTAACTCTTCAGGACCTTTTTTTTAGTCTTAGAAGTGAGAATCTGCTTCCTTTCTAAAGTTTGTTTGCCTTCTTATCCCCCAAGCCCATGTAAACACATGATCAGCCATGCCAGCATTTCCTCAGACCTTCCACATTGAGACAAAAATTCCACGGTGGTAACTTGTACTTAGGTCAGTTGTGGCCTCACTGACCTAGTCATGTGCTTGAGTAAATTAATTTTCTGATTCTTCTTAAAACTAGATAGTATAACTCAAACGTAAAGATGGAAGCTCTTAAATGGTAGAATTTAGCACGTCAACAACAAGGGAAAAATTATATAATGAAATTATGGCTACCTATACAATTTTCACTTCTAAAATTTTAAATATTTATCATTTTAGTTATATATAAATACCTTGGTCTTAACAAAACACTGAAGAATATGGGGTGCAGAACTTCAATCAATATAAGGACAAATATCTATTGTGTATTGGTGGGTACATGGCTAATGCCAAATATGTTTCTTTAAAAACTGGAGATTGTGTACAATTTTCTTTTCGTACTAAGTGTTCACATTGTGCCCAATGTGTTAAGCAAAATGTCAAAAAACATTCCAGAGGCAATTTAGACACTGCTTAACTTTTTCATTTTGCAAATCTATTATGTGTTCAAAATTTACCACATATATTTAAGTTATTTGGGGCATTTCCAAAAGGACCATTCCTGAAAGATGTTACAGATTTTGATAAATCCAAGTGTGCCAAAGGGTGTCTAAGAAGAGATAAAAGACAAGATAAGAACAAAGAGAATGAAAATGCATAGATGGTTCACTCATAGTTGATTGGTTTTTATGTGACAGAAGATGAATTTGATTAAAATTGGATGACAAGAAATATTCTTGACCTTCACGGAAACTTTCAGATTATCACCACTGTCTCTAGAGTTTCTCTCCTTCATTCAGTATGGCAAATTGCTTTTTGAAACTTCTTAAAACATTTCCGAGTCTATGATTCTCAATTTCAAGACCATTGATCAAGACTACTTAGCCTTGATTTCAGGATAAATTACATCCACAAATTACATCCTTATCTACCGTTCCAAACTTACTTTTTATTATTTCTTAAGATACGCTCTGTCCTCCAGGTAGGCTTCTCCATCTGTGGGTCCTTGAAAATGTCTTCTCCATTTTTACCTTTGTATTTTTCTTCCTATTATTTCCTCTGCCTGAAATAGACTTCTCTTTCTTTTTTGTCTAGTAAATTCCAAACATTTAAAAAGTTTTAACTCAGATAATTCCTACTCCATGATACTTTATCTTACCACTTTGGCATAATCTCTTTCATCTTGCTAACATTTATGGTATTAATGTATCACTCACTTATATTTGCCTATTTCTGATTTCATATTGTTTATTTTTTAATATGTGTACCTTATCTTTTTAATTATATTAGGGTCTTATCTGTTCCTTTTTTCCTATATTTCTCCCCTTTCCCATCATCTTCGTAGGTGTTTAAATAGTAGTCAATTGATATCTATACTTCATTAAGTTGAATTGACTTAATTGAAAGCTTATATTTATTTTTTATATAATATGGTTATATTCTATTGTGAATCATTGTGATATGCTCCTGATTTTCTTTCATTTAGGTGACTGTGCATTGGATACATGGCTCACACAAATGAATCAGTGGTATCTGAGTTTGTGCTGCTAGGACTCTCTGATTCTTGGGAACTTCAACTTTTCTTTTTTGCAATCTTCTCGATAGTGTATGTGGCATCTGTGCTAGGCAACGTCATGATTATTGTTATCATTTCCTCTGACTCCCATCTGAACTCTCCCATGTACTTCCTGCTCAGTAATCTTTCTTTCATTGATATCTGCCAATCTAACTCTGCCACCCCCAAGATGCTTGGAGACTTTCTTTTTGAGCACAAGACTATCTCTTTTGAGGGTTGCATGGCCCAGATATTCATTCTTCACAGTTTTGTTGGGAGTGAGATGATGTTGCTTGTAGCCATGGCATACGACCGATTTATAGCCATATGTAAGCCCCTGCACTATAGTACAGTTATGAATAGGAGATTATGTATAATTTTTGTATCTATTTCCTGGACTGTGGGCATTCTTCATTCTGTGAGCCACTTGGCTTTTACAGTGGATCTGCCATTCTGTGGCCCCAATGAGGTAGATAGCTTCTTTTGTGACCTTCCCCTGGTAATAGAGCTGGCTTGCATGGATACTTACAAAATGGAGATTATGACCCTAACTAACAGTGGCCTGATATCTTTGAGCTGTTTTCTGGCTTTAATTATTTCCTATGCCATCATTTTAATCACTGTCCAACGTCAGTCCTCCAGTGGGTCTTCCAAGGCGCTTTCCACATTAACTGCCCACATCACAGTGGTGATTCTTTTCTTTGGACCATGTATTTATTTCTACATATGGCCCTTTAGCAGACTTTCTGTGGATAAATTCATTTCTGTGTTCTATACTGTTTGTACACCCCTGTTAAACCCCATCATCTACTCTCTGAGGAATGAAGATGTTAAATCGGCCATGCAGAAGTTGAGAAACCATCATGTGAACTCCTGGAAAAACTAGGGAACCACCATGAGGGAGAATAATATCGAACGGGAAGGAAAAACCTCCAATGGATCATGTCCTTGTACAGCCATCTCTGCTAATGATATGTTTTATTTAGTTATGGAATTGTTATTTTGACCTAAATGCAAGAGAATTACACAAAATTCTAAATTGGAAATTGTCTTGAAAGTATTTACAAATACTTTAAAATATTTTATAACGAAAATAGATTCTAATGGGAGTAAAATGCTATTCATGTTCCTAAACTTGTAATAGGAGCTTTGGTAGTGTAATCGTTAAGTGCTCCGCTGCTAACTGAAAGGTCAGCAGTTTGAACCCATCTAAGAGCTCTGCAAGGAAAAGACCTAGCAACCAGCTTTCATAAAGATTACAGCCTGGGAAACGCTATGGGGCAGTTGTACTCTATCATATAAGGTGGCTATGAGTCAGAATCGACTAGACGGCACACTGTAACAAACTTATAATTCCCTTTAATTGAGCAGATAATATTTTTATACATTGCAATCAGTATATACGAGCCAGTTGGGTTTCTGATATTTACACTCAACTTATAGCACTACTCCACATATTCTGTGTTGAATATGTTGGTTACTTAAAATTTTCCCTATGTATTACTAATCACATATAAATGTTCCTATAATTTTTTTTCTTTTCTTTTAGTTTTTTTGGTATGTATGTCTATTCAAATATCTAGATTTTTTCTAGATATTTGGTGCCATCAGCAACATATATAACTGTATCTGTTTTCCAAGGCTACTTCTTTTGAAAGTAGGATAAATTAATTACAATGAATTCGATATTATTCACAGAAAATTGCAAATATCTTTGAAATTGCTTGTAAATATGTAAGGTGTTGAATATTTAAATACAAAGCAAATGTTAATTCCATATGTATCTGAAACTTACAAATGCACAGTGACAAAAATTAGTAGTGACTTAGAACTGAATCTGGAATCTATTTTTTTATATTTCTTGAAAGCACAAGAGAAAAGGTACAATTCATATATAGACTTAATATTAAAGATCAAAAGCATCTATTAAATATTGTTGAGATTTGCATTATGAAAAACACCTTGTAACAGAAAGACTAAATGCATTCTAACAATGAAAGAAAGAATTACTTAACAGAAAATAGAAAGTTTTCAATTGTTATTACTCTGAATTCAGTATTTTAATTGTACAATAAGGCTTAAATTAGTGGTTATGTGCAAATATAGTAACTCCACATGCTAAGCCCTGTGCAAACTAACTTTTGGATATAAACACTCATGCTATATAGCTAATGTTTCTAGGAACTTCAGCTATTTAGTCAATCTCATTTGTACAATGTCAAACATGGGTAATAATCTTTCAAACTTGAGTGTCAAAACCATATTAGACCTACAATAAACATTAAATCAATTGTGATGTTGTTGGTGGTATTTTCTTTCTTTCTTTTTTTTTTTTAACTCTGTCTTACTGGTTGGAATACACAGAGTCACGGTACCAAAAAGAATCGGTAGACGTTTAGCCATTTCAGGAGGTAGCATATGATCAAGAACCAATGTTATTAAAGGAAAAAGTACCAGCTGCACTGAAGGCAATGGCAAAAAAAAAAAGGCTCCAGGAATTGATGGAATACCAGTAGAGATGTTTCAATAAATGGGTGCAGCGTTGGAAGTGCTCACTCGTCTATGCCAAGAAATTTGGAAGACAGCTACCTGGCCAACTGACTGGAAGAGATTCATACACGTGTCCATTCCAAAGAAAGGTGATCCAACAGAATGCAGAAATTATCAAACAATATCACTAATATCATACGCAATTAAAATTTCCCGAAGATAATTCAGAAACAATTGCAGCAGTACACTGACAGGGAACTGCCAGAAATTCAAGTCAGATTCTGAAGAAAATGTGGAATGAGGGATATCATTGCTGATATAAGATAAATCTTGGCTGAAAGTAGAAAATACCAAAAAGACGTTTACCTGTGTTTTATGGACTATACAAATGCATTTGACTGTGTAGATCATAACAAATTACAGATAACATTGCAAAAACAGGAATGCCAGAACACTTAATTGTGCCCATGTGGAAACTCTACATAGACCAAGAGGCAGTTGTTTAAACAGAACAAGGGGATATTGTGTGGTTTAGAATCAGGAAAGGTGTGCGTCAGGTTTATATCCTTTCACCACACTTATTCAGTCTTTATGCTGACAAAATAGTCCGTGAAGCTGGACTATATGAAGAAGAATGTGGCATCAAGATTGGAGGAAGACTCATTAACAACTTGGGATATGCAGATGAACTTTGCTAGCTGAAAGTGAAGAGGACTTGAAGCACTTACTGATGAAGATCAAAGACTGTAGCCTTCAGTATGAATTACACCTAAACATAAAGAAAACAAAAATCCTCAAAACTGACCCAGAAAGGAACGTTGTGATAAAAGGAGAAAATATTGAATATGTGAAGGATTTCATGTTATTTGGATTCACAATCAAGGCCTATGGAAGCAGCAGTCAAGAAATCAAATGTGCATTGCATTGGCCAAATCTGCTGCTAAAGACCTATTTAAAGTGTTAAAAGCAAAGATGTCACTTTGAAGACTAAGGTGCACTTGACTGAAGCCATAGTATTTTCAGTCACATCATATGCATGAGAAAGCTGGACAATGAATAAGGAAGACCAAAGAAGAACTGATGCCTTTGAATTATGGTGTTGGTGAAGAATGTTGAATGTATTGTGGATTGCCAAAAGAACAAACAAGTCTGTCTTGGGAGAAGTACAGCCAGAATGCTCCTGAGAAGCAAGGATGGTGAGACTTTGTCTTACGTACTTTGGACATGTTATCAGGAGGGACCAGTCCCTGGAGAAGGAATCATGCTTGTAAAGTAGAGGGTTAGTCAAAAAGAGGAAGATCCTCAAAGATACAGAGTAACACAGTGGCTGCAATAATGGACTCGAGCATGATAACGACTGTGAGGATGGTGCAGGACCAGGCAGTATTTTCTTCTGTTTTACATAGCATCACTATGAATTGGAACCAACTCAACAGCACTTAATGACAACATCAAGTGGTGAAAATCTAAAGATACGTATCATATCCTTGAAAAACCAAGTAATTTGACTACTCTGATTCTCAGTACTCTCATATGTTGAATGAGTTGTTAATAATGACTATTTCACAGGAATCCTGTGAGACAAAAGGATATAATGGAAACAAAAGCACATTATGAATACTAAAAAATTGTATAAACAGCTTTTTTTCAACAGGTAATTCTGTCAACATACGGATAGGTACAGTTCCTGTGAAGGTAGGGTTTTTCTGCATCTGCCTTTGCAAGTAGACTAAGTTGATGATGCATATACACACACTCCCTCTTCCCTTTCCATCTTACTAAAATGCACATTTTAAATTAGAGCTTGGCAGTGCTCATTTATTAGTACAACTTTGGAACCAAATAAAATTTATTCAATATCAAGCAAAACTGTAATGTGAATAACATATGGTCTCAGAGTTACACAAAGATTAATCAATCTTTTTGTCAAAGACTTAGATTCAAATATGTCAGAAATAACAAACACAAATAACTAAAATACAAGATAAATTTTGATGAATGTCATAGTGGAGTGATCAGGAATATACTAGAGAAATAAGAAAAAAACCCATACTTTTCATTACTGTAGTTAAAAAAAAAAAAGGATTTTGATGTTTGGATGATATTTCCATGGATTCAGATGGTGGAAAGAGCATGTTGGGAGAGATAACAGTCCGTCTTCATTTTTTTCAAACAAAAGCACACTGCTAGTTCATATCCTGTTTGTTCTCACAACTATTCCTTGTCCTCCTTCTGCTCTGCCCTGTATTAGGCTGACCCTGCTGTCTACATTCCCCAGGCTCCAATTTTAGCTGGCTTCCAGCTGGGTTTGGTTAATTAGAGGCACAATGAATATTGAAGGGCAGGAGGAAAATAGAAGCCAAGGCATTTACCTTTTGCTGTGTTCATTGGGTGCTTCATTTCAGTGTGCTTTCTGTGGTTATTTTAGCTCCTGGCAGACAGGCCATCATGTTTTCTGTTTACACTAGGTGACCTCAGGTATCCAAAAACATTCCTTTCTCTATTTTTCCATCCTGAGGTGGAGGAGAAGAGTGGCTGGCATCTTCTAGTTGACTTATTAGTTCATCCATCACGTGTATAAATGATTGTCTGTACTACACACTCCCTCTGTTTTACATAGAAAGGTTTATGTTTCCCAGTTTGCACCTTGACTTATACAGGCACAGAGGTGGGATAGTAGAGTTCAGAAATGACCAATAACAGATTTTGGCTCATAAGTTGCATGTATGAAAATTAGTAGCAGAATACAAAGCCCAAGAAGAAAAGAGAGCAAGAAAGATTATTAGTGGCTTTTAAGGAAGATAAACACAAAATAAAATCTACTTGGCACCTACTCTCTGCTAATTATTGTACTATTCATTTTTACTGATAACACAACAGTCCTTCAAGGTGGATATTATTTTCATTAAAATAAAAGAAGAAGAAGGAAAAGGAGGAAATTATAGAGAAATGGAAGAGGAGAAAGAGAAGAAACAGGAAGAAGAGGAAAAGGAGGGAGAGGGAAAAATGGGGATGGTGAGGAGCAGAAGAAGGAGGAGGAGGAAGAGAATAAGGATTTTAATTTCTGAGTGGCTATTTGATTTGGTCAATGATTTGTAGTGCCAGAGATACATTCTTCCATTTTCTAATTCTTACTTCACCATTGGGTTTCTTTGAGTTTTCAGTGATCAGTAATGGCCATAAACTATCACATTAAATGTGACAAAAAATCCAAAACTCATAAAATAAAAAAAGATTGATAACTTTGACTATATAATTTTCCATGGAGGTATAAAAAAATCCATCACAAATACAGTCAAAAGAAAAACTAGATGAAAAACAGTATAACCAGTAGACAAGGAACTAATATCTTTAATACGTAAATAACTCTTACAACCAATAAGTAAAATCCTCAGAAGTCAAAGGAAAATTTGACAAAGTATGTGAATAGGTTGTTTGTTATTAATGTAATGAAAATGACTCTTGGACATATCAAAATAAATGTATAAAATATCATGTATATATATTTGTTATATATATATATACACAAATTATCTTGGTAAAAGTTAAAGAGTCTGGTGACAGATGCTGTTTTTAAGAAAAGGGATGGGTGCTTGGGATGAGAGGTAAAAGCTGGAAGAATATTATTAAATTTTATTTAAAAAATACATTAAGAGAGGTTCCGTCAAGATGGCGCTCTAGGCAGAAGCACCATGCTGTCCCTCCACAGGGAAGATCCGAAAAACTAAGACAAACAGAGAATGAAACAATCCTGAAACCTTAGAACATCAAATGAAGAGATAAAGAACTCAGCCGAGCACCAAATGGAGTGAGAATACTGAAGGAGAATGGAGAGCGAGGAGAGATTCATGCAGAGGTCCCCTACCAGCTAACACAGCACGGATCCACCATCTTGGACTCCTATCGGAGACCAGCAAACGGGGGTA
>NW_004444344.1:57040-85822 GCF_000243295.1 Trichechus manatus latirostris | reverse complement strand
ACCAATGTCATAAAACAACGTGTACTACTGTTTCATGAGAAACTATTTGTTCTGTAAGCCTTCACCTGAAGTACAATAAAATAAAAATTAAAAAAAAGGAAAAAAAAAACCACATTAAAAATCTTAATTGACTCTCTTTTTTGCCATGAAGGATTAACAGAGATCAGATTTGCCCTCCTACCTTAAATAAATTGCAAACTGAACCAGATATATTAAAGAATGGTTTTTAGACATTGGACAACAGAGAGTGAAGGAGTGTAATACTCGAGAGAAGACAATCAAGGTGTACTCTATTAATTCAATAGCTTACGGTCTGGTGAGAATTTCCAAGCTACAGTAGTGGGAATGCAAACCTAAATAGAAACTGCTAGTCTCTGAACTAAGAGGACAAAATATGAAGTCCCAGGAGGTCAGCATGGCTAGAATTTTCAGGGAAAAATACTGGGGAAAAAGTTGCTGAGCAAAGAAATAGTTCTAGGTAGTTTCCGTTGGCTCCCCTCAACTGTTTGTTCAAATACTACTCTGTGCATATGTGTGAAAAAGTTATCTGAAACTGGGAAAGAACCATTAAGAAACAGATGGGCAGAGCAATTCCGAAGCTCACACTTGGCACGAATAGTTCATGTTACTACCAGCCAGAATAGTGTTGATTTCTAGGAGGATATTGCTTCAGTGGATCCCTAGGTGGTTAACCTAATGGTTGATGGTTCAAACCCACTAAGTGGTACCGTGGAAGAAAGGCATGATAATCTCCTTCCATAAAGATTACAGCCAAGAAAACTCTAAGGAACAGTTCTATTCTGTAACACATGCGGTCATCATGAGTCAGAATTGACTCTATAACTAAGAGGTTGGTTGGTTGGTATTGCTTCAGTAGTGCTGAAAAATTAGCCCTAGACTAAAGGGTGATCTAGACTTGCACTAACAAAGCTTAAAAACAAGTCTCAAAAGCACCAAATTATTCCAAGAAACTTAATTGTGTCACCAAACCAAATCCAACAATATTTAAAGGAATTAGAAATAAGAAAAAGAAAGAAGAAATAAACATTGCAAAATTCAAAATGCCTAGCATATAATTAAAAATTACTGGACATGCAAAAAGGCAGGAAAATATGAATTATAAGCAGGAGAAAAAACTGCCAATAAAGAGACTGAGAAATGACATAAATGATAAAATTATCAGGCAAGACTCTTGCAATAGTCATTGTAAATATACTCCATATGCTCAAGCAGGTAGAGGAAAACATGAACATGATGTGGAAAGAAATGGACAAGACAAAAAAAAAATCCAAATCAAATTTCTAGAGAAGAAAATTAAAATATCTGAGATGTAAGATATACAAGATAGGATTAAGAACAGATTCGACTCTATATGTAATGTGTGTTTTCCTTCCCCTGGCTGCTTTTATTATTATTTCAGTTCACTGATTTTCAGCAATTTGATTATGATGTGCCTTGGCATGGTTCTCTTTAACTATCTTCTGATGGAGTTAGCTGATTTCTTAAATCTCTGGGTTTATAATTTCATCATACCTGGAAAAAAATATGGCTATTATTTCTTTAAGTATTTATCTTCCCTCTTTTTTCTGTGATTCCAGTCATACATATATTAAACCACTTGATATTTTTCCACAGTTCATTTTTCCAGACTTTTTCTCTAAGTGTTTCATATTGTGAGGTTCATAACATATATAGAAGTAAGTGTATGGAAACAAATGCACAAAAAACAGGAGGGGGAAGTGAAAGTATACTGCTGTAAGATATATATATCTTACACATATGTATACATATATAAATACACACTTAAACATACATACGTATGTATATATATATACACACACATAAAACAATATAATCTTAATATTATTTAGAGGTAGAATGTGATAAGGTAAACAAGTATTTTGTAAACCCCAGAGTAAGCACTAAACAAACAAACATAAAACAAAGAGATATAACTAATAAGCTAACAGTGGAGACAAAATAAAATCATTAAAAAAAAAAAAATCAGTCAATCCAAAAGAAGGAACAGCAAACAGACAAGACAAATAGCACACGAAGATCTAGAAGTTAAATTTAAACACAAATACACTGAGTATCACATTAAATGGAGCCCTGGTGGCACAGTGGTTAAGTGCTTGGCTGCTAACCAAAAGGTCTATGGTTTGAACTCACCAGCTGCTCCATAGGAGAAAAATGTAGTAGTCTGCTCCAGCAAAGATTATAGCCTAGGAAAACCTACGGGGCAGTTCGTTATGAGTTGCAATCAACTCGATAGCACGCAACCACAACAATAACAATATCACATTAAATACAAATAGTAAACAGTCCAATTAAAAGGTAAAGATTGATAGGCTAAAAAAGCAAGACTCAGCTACATGCCGTCAGCTAGAAATGTACTTTAAATATAAAGACACAGATAGGTTACAAGTAAAAGGCGATAGAGAAACCAGTAGACTTCTTATGATCTCTTGTAACTGCAGAAGACTCATAAGGCTGCATAAACTAGGATTTGATATCAAGACCTGCCAGCGTAAGAGACCAAGTGAACACATCAGATTCTCATTTAAAGAATCTGGAGGGCTATGCCCTATGAGTAAGGGAAAAGGAAACCTTTAATCCAGTTTCTATTCAGCAAGTACTAATTGCATTGCAGTTACTAACCCCAATCTATCGGTATAGCAGAGGACTAGTGAACCATTTCAGGAGTAAGATAAGATCATGGGAAAGCTGATTAAAAATTTCTGTAAGTAACTTTCAACATATATCACAATGTGGTATATGTTGAATTTAATCACGTCAAGCAAAAGATTGAACATAGATATTACCGTACATACGATGTGATATATGAGAAACCAAAACAAGTAAACAAATATAAATAAATGAAAATTGTGATGTGTTATGAAGGAAACAAATAATGTCTTGAGATAAAAAAAAAAATTAGAAATCAGGAGACCCTCTGTATGATAGTCTTTCTGCTAATATCTGCAAGATGAAAAGGATATAGCATATGAAGAACCAGAGGGGAAATATATTCAGGTAGAGAAAACAGAATGTGAAATTTCCTGAAGCAAAGAGGTATGGTGCATACCAGAAAATGAAGCAGAGTTTAGCGAGAAAAAAGAGTGACCAGAGATGAGGTTGAAGGGTAATATATAAAATGTAAAACGGAAAGGAATCAGTAAGGGCATTGAGTTTTATTCCAACAGAAATAAGAAGATATTTATCATTTAAAGTTAAGTGGCTCATTCTGATTTAATTTTTAAAAAGGTCACTCTTGGAAGAATTGATTGGAAAAAGTCAATGGTAGAAAACAGGAGATCATTAGAAGGCCTTTAATATGTTTAAGGAGAAAGATAATGAAGGTTTAGATAGCGGTGATTTCAATAGAAATGGAAACAAGTTGATATACTGGGACTATTTTGGAGAAAGGCACAGCAGGCCTTGTTAATGGATTGGATGTATGGAGTGAAGGAAAGGAAGGAATCAAGTTTCTGTCTGAAACCACTATGTTTAAGGAAATGTCATTACCAAGAATGGAGCAGACTAAGGAAGGAATAGGTTTGGAAACAGAATTGAAATGTCTGTGAAACATTAAAGAGAAAACATCAAGAAGGAACTTGGTTTATCAGTCTGGAGCTCAGAGAAAGCCAGGCTCCTAGATTAGGTTCACCACATTTTCTTGGTGCTCACTCTTTGTCTCAATTAAACATTTTCTCATTGTCATCCTCTCTTCTCTGTAGACCTTCTTAGTTCTTCTACATCTCTTATGACATTTCTTTCCACAACAGCCAAAAGCAAGCTGTATGTATATTTGAGCAGCTCCACCTATATATGCCCAACTAAGCTTTCTTTCTGATTTTGTTGTACGGTCAAGTAATGAGCAGATACAATTAAATTATTGAATTCGTTTAATAGAATATAATGTAGTATGGTGTTTGAAGCACTTTATCATAAATATTGCCAGGAAAAGGAGAAAGCAAAAGATTAAAGAAAAATATTTCTAAATTTCTCAGGTCCCTGCCAGATTTACATTTCTTCTGATCTGATTTTCTGGAGCTCTGAATATGCAGGCTAGTGCTTATTGGAACGGTCACTTTGGGTAAGGGAAAAGAGGCACATGGAGGGAAACAGATTATTAAGTGAGGTTAAATGTAGCTGTTGCAAGCTTCTGGGTCACTACATTTTCCTTTGTGATAAATGCCCTCACTTGCAATTACAGGACAATAATTTAAAAAGTTATCATCATCATGGCTTTGGGAAAGGCAACAAAAATTATGTTAATAACTCCCACAGCAAGATGACTTCACTTCATAAAGCAAGTTCTTTAATTGGCCATTGTAATGGGATTGGCTATCTGAGATTTTTGGGTGTGTGGTATGGTATTTAAATATTTGTTTTGTAGGCCCTTATGGTTCACTTTTTAAAAAACCATTGGGTTTTGGAGGCTTGTTTTCCTCAAGCTGTTGCTACTCCCTTGGGATTTCTATCAGAACTGCTATGTGGAATTTAATCACATCAAGCAAAAGATTGAACATAGACATTACCATTCAGAGAGTTAAAGGTATTCTGAGCTAAACTTATTACTAGAGTAGAGATGACCTGTGTTCTTAGGAAGGGGAACTTGAAGTTTGCATACGAGATTCTAAAATCTGAAACAAAATGTCAAACCATGTCTGATTATTGTTATTGCCAACACTGGTGATTGATTAGAGGATCCAGGTAAACGTGAGCATGTTGACATTTAATTGAAAGAGAACAGAGATGATGTTAGAGTACAGAATGGGACATAAAATTGCCATTTTAATGACCAGGTGGACTTCCTCAGATATAGGTTTCCAGTGATCATGTCCTTCTTAATTAAGAAAATTATATGGTTAAGTATGTGTTCTTGGATTACGCAAACCCCCATTAACTAGCAGTGTGCCCTTGTGACACTGACTTTACCACTAAGCTAAGTTTCTTCTACTGTAACTTTAGAATTGTGATAGTACATCCATCATAGCTTTGTTATAAGAATTAATGAGATAAAGCATGTTAGCACAATGCTTTGCACAAGCTGACTTGAAAACAGACTAAGGATATCATAATTATGAGGGGCAGAGCCATTTTCTTCCCAGCATTTTACAAATAGAGAGTGCTGTAATTTGATATTTTGATGTTTTTTCTCATTGAGGGTCTGTTTAAATTATTATTATTATTTTTATTGTACTTTAGATGAAGGTTTACAGAACAAACTAGCTTCTCATTAAACTATTAGTACACATATTGACATATTGTTTTGTGACCTTAGTTACTAACCCCACAACATGTAAACACTCTCCCTTTTCGAACTTGAGTTCCCTACTACCAGCTTTTCTGTCCCCTCCTGCCTTCCAGTCCTTGCCCCTGGGCTCAGGTGCCCCTTTAGTCTTGTTTTGTTTTATGGGCTTGACTAATCTTTGGGTGAAGGGTGAACCTCAGGAGTGACTTCATTACTGAGCTGAAAGGGTGTCCAGGGGCTATACTCTCGAATGGTTTCTCCAGTCTCTGTCAGGCTATAAGTCTGGTCTTTTTTTGTGAGTTAGAATTTTGTTCTACATTTTCTCTCTGCCCAGGACCCTCTGTTGTGATCCTTGTGAGAGCAGTCAGTGGTGGTAGCCAGACACCATCTAGTTGTACTGGACTCAGCCTGATGGAGGGCTATGGTAGTTGTGGTCCATTAGTCTTCTGGACTAATCTTTCCCTTGTTTCTTTGGTTTTCTTCATTTTCCCTTGCTCCCGAAGGGGTGAGACCACTCACAAGACTTTAAGAACCCAGACTCTAATGTTGAGGGACTTTTCTAAGTTCTATTATTTTGCACTCTCTTGCATCAGAATTACGTATTTATTTATGCCATGATTAGTTACATATCAATGCAAAGCAACTAAAGCAAGTCCTTTGTATACAAAATCCTTTACTCAATTGATTATTAGCTACACAGAGACAAGAAGCTAGTTTCCTCATATAAAGATGGTTATCTTCATTGGCAAACTATTTTCCTTCTCTGTGATGTCTTTGATTGACTTTTTTGTCTCACATCTCCATCATTAAAACCATCATTTTGTTTGTTAATCTAAGCTGAGAAACCTAGAGTTTGACCCAAAGGAGAAGCTGCTACAATTTTCCTTGTGAATTTTGGTTCTCTTTATGCTTGACTAGACTGCTTTTAGTTGAACTTTTTGGCTAAACCAAATCAATTTCCAAGTCCAGAAAGTACCACGTATGGATTTCACATTTCTTCTTTAAATGGAAGGCTAGTTTCACGTTCACTTTAGCTTAGACAGAGGCCTGTAGCAGCTTTCCAAAGTCAGCAACCAAGGAAACATTGTCCTTAGGATGCTCTCATGTCCAAGTCAGGGAGCTATTTAACTCTATATTTGAAATCTTAAGTAGATTTCATAATAAAACATCAAAGAAAGCTTCCCTTTCTTTCACAATGATAACTATTGGGAACATAATTGTAGCTCTGGTTTATCCCACTCTTTCTTTTACAGGTTAGAGTTAAAGAACTCTGAAGATTGGAAGTGACTACGAGTGAATACAGAGAGCACTCTAAGGAACCCTACCTGGTTTCTCCTCAGTCTCTTCTTTTTTCAGATTTTCATTTTATTGTTTCAACAAATTGTATGTTATAGAAAAATGATTTCATTTTAATATTGTCTCATTAATCTTATTTTTTGCTTTTAAAAAGATTTCATAGCTGCGAATCTGCTCAGAAGCAGGTATTTTTCTGCTTGACTTTTCCTGTTTGACTTTACCTGTATGGTGCTAAAACTTTATGTGATTTTTAATTATAATAGCATGCTAACACAACTAATATTTATATGTTACTTTATAGTTTTCATAGCTCTTTCAAATGTATGCTATCACAGATAAAGGATCAAAAGTTCAGAGAGTTGTGGTCAATTGCATAAGGACATGAATCTCATATATTTTATTCACTGTTATATTCCCATGCCTATACAGTGCTTAGCATATAATCATAGAAGGTGTTCAATAAGTGGCATAGATGAACGAACAATATCACAAAATAAGAAGTGAAGCCAGGAATTAAACCCAGATCTTCTGATCTCAAATTGTATGCTATTTATATAATGGCTTCCTATGGAAATTTTCAGTCTTTTCCTTTTCCTGAAGACTCACTAATTACACAGCTGTGAATAAGGATTATGATTGACCTTTAATATGGAAGAAAATGCTTTTAGGATTTTAGAGAAATTCTGCCTACACTTGTAAAACTAAATTAAGTCAATTTAATTAAAATTGGATACAAAGTAAAATGATTTTAGATAAGAAAACTTTTGGTTTAACACATTTACCACTATTCAAACTCTTATCAGACCTTGTATACACAGACCTATAGCTCAGGAAGACGTTTTAAAAGGCTCAAGAGTCTATGAAGTGTTACCATAAAAAGCAATGATGAATTTTTATGTTTTTGTTGATTGCCTTAATATTTGAAAGTCAAGCCATGAGTAAATAACATACTTGAACGCACTGTCATTGAGTGTCCCTACAGACACACAGGGAGCACCTCCCGGCTTGTGATATTTGGCCATTGGCTTCATTTCAAAGGGCCCTTCCTGGAAACCTTAGATCATTCTGACTTTATTTTGAATGATTAAAAATTAAGCCATGTATTTACATGGAAATACAGAATTGCAAAGCAATTTTACTGCAGAAAATACAAAGGCAAGTTATTTGTGTGTCTTCATTCTTACAACTAAATTTATAGTTTCCTAAAGTTGTAAACAGATTTAAACTCATGAGGCAGAATTTGTTCAGAAAAGCCAATTATATACCTGTCAAGTGCATAATAAGGTTAAAAAATAGATCTCCATTCATTTTATCTCTAATAAACCTGCCAAAATTATACCGATGTTTCCAAAAAGAGCATTCATTTCATACGAATCAGTTATTGCACTTGCTAGCTACTCCCTTTGTCTGGAATGGATTTCGTCATGGCTCGCTCCCCATTTTCCTGTCTCTGTTGAAAGGTAACCTGCCTAGAGAGGCTTTCTCTGACCTCTCAGTTATAATCTGTATTCATTTGCTCTACTTTATTTTCTCCATGTTGTTGTTGTTAGGTGCCATCTTAATCGATCTAGACTTAGAGCGACCCTATGTACAACAGAAGGAAACACTGCCAGGTCCTGCATCATCCTCACAATCATTGCTGTTTGAGCCCATTGCTGCAGCCACTGTGTCAATCCATCTTGTTGAGAATCTTCTTCTTTTTTGCTGACCCTCTATTTTACCAAGCATGATGTCCTTCTCCAGGGACTGGTCCCTCCTGATAACATGTCCAAAGTATGTCTGATGAAGTCTCGCCATCCTTGCTTCTAAAGAGCATTCTGGTTGTACTTCTTCTAAGACAGATTTGTTCATTCTTCTCGCATTTCATGGTATATTCAATATTCTTTGCCAGCACCATAATTCAAAGGCACCAATTCTTCTTTGGTCTTCCTTATTCATAGTCCAGTTTTCACACACATATGGGGCGATTGAAAACACCATGGCTTGGGTCAGGTGCGCCTTAGTCCTTAAAGTGACATCTTTGCTTTCTAACACTTTAAAGAGATCTTTTGCAGCAGATTCGCCCAATGCAATACATCACTTGATTTCTTGACTCCTGCTTCCGTGGGTGTTGATTGTGGATCCAAGTAAAGTGAAATCCTTGAGAACTTCAATCTTTTCTCCATTTATCATGATGTTGCTTATTGGTCCAGTTGTGAGGATTTTTGTTTTCTTTGTTTTGAGGTGTAATCCATACTGAAGGCTGTGGTCTTTCATCTTCATCAGTAAGTGCGTCAAGTCCTCTTCACTTTCAGCAAGCAAGGTTGTGTCATCGGCATATTGCAAGATATTAATGAGTCTTCCTCCAATCCTGGTGCCCCATTTTTCTTCATGTAGTCCAGCTTGTCAGATTATTTGCTTAGCATACAGATTGTATGTGTCTGTCGGTTTGTTGTACTGTTGTGGCTTGCCTTTTGCTGTGATACTGGAAGCTTTGCCACCGGTATTTCAAATATCAGCAGAGTCACCATTGGAGGACAGGTTTCAGCTGAGCTTCCCAGTCTAAGACATACTGTTAAGGAGGACCTGTCAGTCTACTTCTGAAAAACTGTCTAGTGAAAACCTTATGAATAGCAGAGGAACATTATATCCATAAAACTTATCATTAACTGACATAATATAGATTTTATTTATTTTTTAATCTGCCAGCTCCCTATCTCCTTAAGATGTAAGCTACTTGAGGGTGGGGGATTTTTTTTACATTTATGTTAGTTGCTTTGTCTCTAGAGTCTATAATAGTGTTTGGTGCATAGTGGATACTTTATATTTATTTGTTGAAGGAATTAATTACATCCGAGATGGTGATCAATAGGCTTTGGAAAAGACTTTCATTACTGTAATATTGACTATACTAGAGAATGAAGAGGTTGTAAAGAGGACCAGCAAGTTAAGTATTTTAAATATAAATTTAATGATAAGTATCTGATGCTAATTAAAATTGCATGTAGTCCCCTCTTTAAAGAGTAGATAGCTGGTCAGCTCAAATAATATTAAATTCAATTGCTGTAAAAGAGAAATCAAATTGAGAAAGGTAGAAAGTACATCTGTGATACTAAAAGAATCATACTTTTAATTTAAAAGAATGTATGCTTCCAAGGTCCTAGGAAGATCCTTTTTTTTTTTTTTTTTACTTTAATTGAAGTGATTAGAAGCTGGGCCTCCTTCCTCTGAAGAATGGTCTACTTTTCATTCTCTCATTCTCTTTTTTTTTACTGCTAAACCATTTAACTCACTGCTATAAAATTTAAATTGTTTTACTCTAAGAAAGCAAATGCAATCTTTAGCTCATGCTAGTTTAATTTGTTACAAATAAATTTCTCTCTATTCGTGTTATTGCAGATAGCTCACATATATGGCCACATCTGACTCCTTTGATGTAATTTATCAGAGTAATGGGGCTAATTTCCATCTCTTCACACTGATTTAAATTTCCTCTCCCTCCAAGATTTCGTAAAGGGCATTAGAATCATTTTGCACTATATTTGAATGTGTAAGTACAGATCGTGTCTTTCCAAGTACTATGGAGATCTTGTACAGTTCTGCATTAATATGTTAGAATACAATGGCAAATACTGATTTCTCTCAACTTCTTCCCTCTATCTTTATTGACTTGTTAATTGGATACATTTATTACATATTTATCTACCTATCTACCTTTCTTAGTCTCTTTTTCTTACTACCTATCTTTCTTAGTTTCTTTCTTTTTTTCTTAGTTTCTTTTTCTTTCTTTCTTTCCTTCCTTCCTTCCATCCATCCACCCATTCATCTATCTAATCTATCATCTATCTATCTTGCATGCCGAAAGTAAAGAATAATTCATATAATTATTTAAGTAATCATAGAGAAAAGTCTCTATCTCCTAACAGTAATGTGAATAATCACTTTCTTATACCCTCACCATATTTTTTATAGTTATTGGAATTGAAACATTTATTTCATTTACATGAAAGATGAAGAACTTATCTTTATCCATTTCAATTACTTTTTTTCCCCCTCTAGATAACTTCAGCAGACCAGATTCAATTGATGGTTGGAACAGTAAGTCAGTGGTTACTGAATTTATTTTGTTGGGCTTGTCTAGCTCTCGAGAGCTCCAGCTCTTCCTTTGCTTTGTGTTCTCTGTGTTTTATGAAGCTGCTGTTTTGGGAAACATCCTTATCATCCTTACAGTAGTTACAGACTCTCACTTGCTTTCCCCAATGTACTTTCTCCTTAGCAATCTCTCCTTCATTGATGTTTGTCAGGCTAGATTTGCTACTCCCAAGATGATTGCAGACTTCCTCAATGAACACAAGACCATCACCTTCCAGGGATGCATGTCACAAATCTTTTTATTCAATGTCTTTGAGGGTAGTGAGATGGTGCTTCTTGTTGCTATGGCCTATGATTGATACACTGCTATATGCAGACCTCTGCATTACATGACCATCATGAGTCACAGGGTGTGTACTGTTCTGGTGGGAGTCTCTTGGGCTATTGGCATCCTATACTCAGCCAGACACCTGGTATTCACAGTCAATCTGCCCTTCTGTGGACCCAACAAGGTAGATAATTTCTTTTGTGACGTCCCTCTCATGATGAAGCTTGCCCACTTTGACACCTATGTTTTGGAGATCCTGGTGCTCACCAACAGCAGCCTGCTCTCACTTATCTGTTGCCTCCTTTTGCTCATTTCTTACACTATTATCCTTGCTCTCTCAACCCAGTCCACCCACATCAGTGTTGTGATTCTGTTTTTTGGCCTGTTAATCTTCACCTATATTGGCCCTTTGAAAGCTTCCCAATTGATAAATTTATCTCTGTGTTTTTACTGTCTTAACTCATCTCCTTAACCCCATCATTTGCACATTGAGGAACAAAGATGTGAAGGAAGACATGTGGAAGCTAAGCAACCGACATGTGGGTTCCAAGCAGGTCTTTTGATAACTGTGAGGAAGTAACATACATCCTTATTTCTCGGCCATTGTAGTGACTATGTATAATTATTATCTGTGTGTTTATATCATAATTATTCTTTCACCTCTAGAGGTCAGGAAACTGGTGATCTAAAAGTTTGTAAATTCAGTGCAGAATCTCATATTATGATGACAGTCCCTATATTCTGTGGCTCATGGTATCTTCCCTAAAATATATCAATTCCATACATTTATACTCCTAAGTAATTTTTTTCCCTTATGCAGGATTTTTTAAAAATCTCTTGCAGCATTTTTAAGCATTAAAGATGATTTCCTAACTCTTCTGATTTGATCAGGGTAGCATCGAGAGTAACTCAGCACAATTTGAGTTAAGAACAATCTGCTTTGACATGATGGGCTGTATGAATGCTCTAAAGTTCCTCTGCCTTTATCACTTCTAGCTTATAATTTTTCTAACTAAAATTTGGATCCTATGAATGGCTGAAAAAATTCCACACACACAAATAAGACATTGATATTTGTAAGTCAGATTTTATTATATTTATCATTTGTGCTAAATATTAAAGATATAAAATACTGTAGAAGCAATTATGAGACTAAGTTTTGCTGCTCTTGCTTGGAAACAAATAATAAGCCTGTTGCCGTGAAGTGGATTCTGACTCATGGCGACCCCATGTGTTACAGAGCAGAATTGCTCCATAGTGACTTCTTGGCTATAATCTTTATGGAATCAGTGAAGCTGAGTGGGTTCAAACCACTAACCTTTAGGTTTGTAAACAAGGACAAACTATTTGTGACACCCAGGGACCTCTGAAACAAATAATGACACACCAAAAATATAATCTTCTGTAGTTAAAATTACTACAGTACTTTTGCACCCTCTTGAAGAAATGTTGTAACACTTACATACAAATTCTCTTTGTAGACTGATAATAAGCCTACTGTTAGTTGAGAATCACTGCAGGATTTTGCTTAGTTGATTTCATTTGAGAGGGCCAATTTTAAGGTAGTCACAGAAAGCTCATACATGAGTAATTAGAAAGTATTTCTAATACTTCTCTTTTTTCTCAAACTTTACGTGAAACTTCAGAAGCACGTCAGCAACCATCTTATCATGGAAAGGTTAAGAGAAGGGTGAGCATATGATTGATTCTATCTTTTTCAGTCACAGAATCTGTTACTGTCATCCCTGGATTATTTAATTCATTCCAGGAGGAGTTAATTCTGTGTGTGCTCTCTTTCAGTTCAAATGCGTAGTTTCTGAACTGAAGATGAGATTGTCTTTTGTTTTTATTACTTAGACTAGATTATTCTAAGGCAAATATTATTCTATCTCCTACCACACTTGTCAAAGTACCAAAAGCTTAGCATGAAACCATATGCAGTAAGTGCCACAAGGGAACTATCATAAACAAAACAATTTCAGTTAAGTTATATTGTTGTTTTACACAAATGAGGTATTTGGGAGTGACCGGGGTAGGGAGCCAATGGAAAACTAGACTGTCTATCCCTAAGTCTCCGAATTTTATGTAGTCATTGCACTTTGTAGGAATTCAATTTTGTTTTTACATTCCGTTATCCATATGTGAGGTTACTTAACTGAATGTTAACTTTAATAAACTGACATTGATTTAAAATGGACTGTATGAATATCGTTGAATTGGACAACGAGAGACATTAAAAAAAGAGAGCCAAAAGTCATAGTCCTCTGTTCAGGAATAGATTTCATATCAATCAGGATAGCAATAAACATGTTCATAAATAATTAGGAATAGAGGAAAGTAAAGGGTATTAGAGAAATTATAAAACATATATATTGAGTGAATAATCTCAGTGTAGTAATGCTCAGTTCTGTTCAATTAAAAGCAACAAGATGCATTTCAGCAAACTTTTTTACTTACTTAATCTGGACCCATAAAAGAGAATGAGGAAGATTCCTGGTCTCATGGGAATGACTGCATTTTAAGGCATATGCACTCATAACAAAGATATCACCAGGGGTTTGAATGAAAAGTAGTTTACTCTGTATATAGATAGATAGGTAGGTAGATAGCTGCCGTCAAGTTGACTCTGACTCATGGTAACCTTATGTACAACAAAACAAAAAGTTGCCTACATCATCCTTAAAATTGCCAGCATGTTTGAGGTCACTGTTTTGGCTATTGTGCCAATCCATCTCACCAAGGAGTTCCTATGGCTCTTTATTCACCATACATGATGTTCTCCTCCAGTGATTGATCCCTCCTGATAATATGGTCAAAGCAAGCAAGTCTGTTGTGATGCATAACGTTTTCAATGGCTATTACTCTGTATAAGCATTGCAAAATGGTATTGCCAGGAGGCGAAACTTAGTTGGTCAACTACCAGAAAACCTCATAACTGGAAACTTAGTGAATTTGCCCCATTTCAAGTTTTGACCTGCAGACTCACAAATTCAGAAATCCCAACTTGATAATTGTAAGAAACTTGGAAGATAAATTTTTCAAATTGCATTGAAAAATATAATTGTCAAATGAAACAAATAGAGCACTGTGATTGGAACAGAAGCCAAATTATTAGTAAGTGGCTTTGGTGAGTCTGTGTTAAAATTAAATGTTTTGGTAACATGATTGGGATGTGTAAGGTCATCAGATTATGATAGACTAACAGGGAATTACCCATCTGAACAATGTTGAGACAAGCACTAATTATTTATCTTAGTGACTCCTCTTATTTTTACGTACATTCAGGGCTTGACACAGTCTTTCTTTAGGTGTGCTAATACCTCTAACAGAGTTAAGATCAAGTCTCACTGGCCTAGGAATCATTCTAATTGACAGTTGGTATATGTTCTCTTATCAGTTATATATGTCTGACAGACTTATTTCATCACTTCAAAAGTGTTGAGGGTCAAATATCATTCAAAAAAAAAAGTGTACAAGTGGCAAAAAGAACTATACAAAATAATCAAACTAACAGGTAATAAAAATGTAAATTAAAACAAAAGAGTAATGTCATTTTCCTCTATCAGACTGATGAAATATAAAACAAAAAGATCATACTAAATGGTACAAAAAATTTGAATATATAAGGACTCTATTTTGTCAAAAATTACTAAACCATTTTTAGAAAGGAATTTGTTGTGTTTATAAAAAATATTTCCAGACTCACAACCCAGTAATTTTATTTCTAGGATTCTATCTTGGAGAAATTTATTTCTTAATTCTCTAGTACAAAATTGAATGGGTATATAATTTGAAGATCATGAATTCTAGAATATATAACTAAAAAACTCCTAACCGTCAAGTCAATTTTGATTTATAGCAACCCTATAGGACAGAGTATAACTGCCCCCATAAGGCTATAAATCCTTAAGGAAGCAGACTACCACATGTTTCTCTCAGGCAGAGCGGCTGGTGGATTCAAATCACCACCCTTTTGGATAATAGCTGTGTGCTTAACCACTGCACCACTAGGGCTCTTTTAGAATATATAGTCTTCACAAAATGTTGGTGGTAAGTAAGTTATTAAGAAAGAAAGAAAACTTATGATTCCCTCAGTTTAAGAGTGCCATCTGAAAAGAAAGAATTTTATTTCTTCATTTTTCTGGGAGAGCATTCCTCTACTCACTTACTGAAGCCAATATAATCTTGATTTCAAATTTTAACAAGCACAGTATAAGGGAAAATTATAAACAATCTCATTCATAAACAAAGATATAAATTTATTTAAAAGACCTAGCAATGTGAATTCAGAAACGCATAAAAAAGATAGTAAATCATAATCCATTTATTATTAATTAGGAACAGATTGATTTAACATTTTACAATCCTTCAATATAATTCACCACAATAACAGAATAAAAGAAAAAATATGATTATTTCAAAAGGTACTCAAAGTATTTGATAATTGTCAACAATCATTGTTGGAAAAAAATTTTAAAAACTTTGGAAAACTAGGAGTAGAAGTGACTATGGCTGAAAACTTCAATATCTGGACAAAACAAACGTAATGGTACCCATGAATCACACTGTTATCTACTCCACTCATCTGGAATGCCAACATGTACGGCAAAAACAATGCCTACAAAAATAAACAAAAAATGTAAATATGCATGAGAGAGGGGTGAGAGTTCACAGCACATCTGATTCAGAAGGATTTTTAGAGGTTAACTGGAAATAAAATTATTGGATCATGAGTCTGAACATATTTTGATAAACACAACAAATTCCTTTCTAAAAACTGTTTAGTAACTTTTGACAAAAATAGAGCTCCCATATAGCCAAAATTTTACTCCTGTTTAGTATTATCCTTTTGTTTTATACTTCATCTATATGAAAGGAGAAAATTAAATTACTGTTTTGTCTTAATATGCATTTTATTGTGGCAACTGAATAGCCACAAGCAAAAGAAGGAAGCTAGTTCCCTACCTCACATGATATACAAAAATTAACTCAAAATGGATCAAAGTCCTAAATGTAAGAGCTAAAACTTTTAGAAGGACATATATGAAAATTTTCATAATCTTGAATTAGGCAATGATTTCTTAGACATGATGCCTAATACACAAGCAACTGAAGAAAAAATAAATTGAATTTCATCAAACTTTAAAACTTTTGTATTTCAAAGACACTACCAAAAAAGTAAAAAGACAGCTCACAGAATGAGAGAAAATATTTTCAAATCATGTATCTGAGGGACTAGTATTCAGAATATATAATTAACTCTTAAAATTCAATAAAAAAATGACAAAAAAAAATTGCCATCAAGTCAATTTTGACTCATAACGATAATATAGGACAGAGTAGAACTGCCCCATAGGGTTTCTAAGGATGTAATGTTTATGGAAGTAGACTCACATCTTTCTACCATGGAGTGACTGGTGGGTTCTAACAAACTCTAACATCACTGAAAAAGGAAAAAGAAAGTTCAAGAATAATAATAGGAGACTTCAACACACCACTCTCAGTAAAGAACTGAACATCTAGAACAAAATATCAACAAAGATACAGAAGATCTAAAGGTCAAAATCAAACAACTTTACCACTTAGACATATAAAGAACACTCCACTCAACAGCAGCAAAGTATACATTCTTTTATAACACACATGGAACATTCTCCAGAATAGATCACATTTTTGGCCAAAAAGCAACCCTCAGTGAAATTCAAAACATCAAAATAATATAAAAAATTCTCTTTGATCACATTGTCATAAAAGTAGAAATCAGTAAGAGGAAACGCAACAATAAAAAAAATCAAATTCAAGGAAAGTGAGCAACACCTTGCTTAAAAACAACTGAGTAATAGAAGAATCATGGAGAGAATAAATAATTCCTAGACTCAAAAGAGAATGAAAACATAGTATAACGAAACCTTTGGGACACAGCAAAGGCAGTGCTTAGAGGTGAATTTATAGTAATAAACAAACACATCAAAAAAGAAGAACAGGCCAAAATCAAAATGTTAGCCCTACAACTTGAACAAATAAACAGCAAAAGAAGCCCACAGCCACCAGAAGAAAGGAAATAATAAATAATAGAGCAGAAATAAATGAAATAGAGAACAGGAAAACAACTGAGAGAATAAGACCAAAAATCAGTTCCTTGAAAAGATCAACAAAGTTAGCAAACCACTGGCCAAATTAAAAAAAGGAAAACAGGAGAGAAATCAAATAAACCTAAAAAGAAGTGAGATTGGAGACATCACAACAGAACCAACTGAAATAAAAGGGATCATAACAGAATACTATGAAAAATCATACTCCAGCAAATTTGAGAACCTATAGGAAATGGACAAACTTCTAGAAACACGCTGCCTACCTAAACTAATAACAACAGATACAAAATCTGAACAGACCCATAACAAGAGAAAAGATTGAAGAGGTAATTAAAAAAAAAAAAAATTCACTACAACAACAAAAAAATCTTGGCCTAACAGCTTCTCTGGAGAATTCTACCAAACATTCAGAGAAGAGCTCAAATCAGTACTACTCAAACTATTTCAGAGCATAGAAAAGGAAGGAATACTCCTGAATTCATTCTATGAAGCCAGCAAAACCCTATACCAAAACCAGGTGAAGATACCACAAAAAAGAAAATTACAGACCAATATCTGTCATGAATATAGATGCAAAAATTCTTAACAAAATTCTAGTCAGTAGAATTCAGCATCATATCAAAAAAATAATACAACATGATCAAGTGAGATTCATACCAGGTATGCAAGGGTAGTTCAACATTAGAAAATCAATCAATGTAATCCAACACATTAATAAAATAAAAGAATCACATGATCATCTCAAGAACACAGAAGAAGTGTTTGATAAAGTTCAGCATTCATTCCTGATAAAAACTCTCAATAAAATAGGAATTAAAGGGAAATTCCTCAACATAACAAAGGACATCAATACAAAACCAACAGCCAACACCATTCTCAACAGAGAGAGAACACTATTGTAAAAACTCAAGAAAAGTTATACACACAGAAAGAAACAATCTTTGATAGTTATGAGGATGAGGAGAGTTGGAGAAGGGAAATCACTAACTAGATAGTAAATAAGTGTTAACTCTGGTGAAGGGAAATTCAGTACACAATATAGGGAAAGTTAGCACAACTTGACCAAGGCAAAGTCATAGAAGCTTCATAGACACATCCAAACACCCTGAAGAACTAAGTTACTGGGACTGAGGGCTGGGGACCATGGTTGTGGGGGTCATCTAGGTCAATTGGCATAACATAGTTCAAAAGAAAATATTAGACATCCATCTCTGGTGAGCAGTGTCTGAGGCCTTAAAAGCTTGTGAGGAGCCATCTAAGATCCATTCACTGGTCCCATCCAGTCCAAAGGACTAATGGACCACAAGTACCTCAGCCTCTACCAGCCTGAGCCCAGAATATCTAGATGGTGCCCACCTATTACCACCTACTGCTCTGACAGGGATCACAATAGAGGGTCCTGGACAGAGTGGGAGAAAAACGTAGAACAAAATTCAAATTCACACACACAAAAAAAGACCAGACTTACTGGCTTGACAGAGACTGGAGGAACCCCTGAGACTATGGTCCCCAGACACCCTTTTACCTCAGAACTGAAGTCACTCCTGGAGTTCACCTTTCAGCCAAAAATTAGACAAGTCTCTAAAACAAACAACAACACATGTGAGGAACATACTTCATAGTTCAGTCATGTATAGGAGAACAAATGGGCAACACTTGCCCGAAAGCAAAGATGAAAAGACAGGAAGGACAGGAAAAATATACCGATGGAAATGGGGAACTCAGGGTGGGGAAGGTGAGAGTGTTGACATATCTCATGGATTGCAAACAATGTCACAAAACAATCTGCGTATGAATTTTTGAGTGAGAAACTAATTTGCTAGTAAACTTTCACCTAAAGCACGATTAAAAAAATAAATAATTAAATAAAGAAGTGCTCCCTCTTCTATTTTTTTGAAAAACTTAAGAAAGATTCGGGTCACTTCTATAAATGTTTGATAGAATTCCCCAGTGAAGCCATCTGGCCCAGAACTTTTCTTTGTTAGGAGGTTTTTGATTACTGATTTATTCTTTTCACTTGTAGATCTGTTGAGATTTTCTACTTATTGAGTCAGTGTAGGAAGTTTATATGTCTCTGGGAATTTGTCCATTTCATCTAGATTATTTAATATGTTGGCATACAATTGTTCCTAGTATTCTGTTATGATCTTTTTTATTTCTATAGTTTCAGTTGTAATGTCCTCACTTTAATATCTGATTTTAGATATTTACATCTTCTCTCTTTTTTCTTTTGTCTAGCTAAAGTTTTGTTGATTTTATTGATCTTTTCAAAAGACCAACTTCTGCTTTCATTGATTCTCTATTGTTTTTCTGTTCTTTACTTAATTTATCTCTGCTCTGAACTTTGTTATGTCCTTCCTTATGGTTGTATTGGATTTAGTTTTCTCTTCTTTTTCCAGTTCCTCAAGTTGTGCTGTTAAATTATTGATTTGTTATCTTTCTTTTTTTTTAATGTAGGCATTTACAGCTATAGATTTCCCTCTGTGCACTGCTTTCACTGCATCACATAAGTTTTGATATGCTTTCATTTTCATTCAACTCTAAATATTTTCTAATTTCTCTCTTGACCCATTGTTTATTTAATAGTGTGTTGTTTCCACTTCTAGGTATATACTCAAAAGAACTGAAAGATGGAGCACAGACACATGCATATCTATGTTAATTGCAGTGCTGTTCACAATAGCCAAAAGATGGAAACAAACTAAATGTCCATCAATAGATGAATGGATAAACAAAATGTGGTATATACATGTAATGGAATATTATTCAGCCACAAAAAAGGGATGGATTACTGATACACACTACAACATGAATGAATCTTGAAAACATCATGCTGAGTTAAATAAGTCACAGAAGGACAAAGACTATATGATTCCACTTGTGTGAAATATCTACAGTGGGAAAGCATATACAGACCAAGGTTGATTAATGATTATCAGTGGCAGGTGAGAAGGAAGGGAAGAGGGGGACTCATTACTTAGAGGACACAGAGCTTCTGTTAATGGTGATGGAAAAATTTAGATGGAGATAATGGTGATGCTTGTACAGTGTGATGAAAACAATTAATGTCATTGTATTATACATGTGCAGAATGTTCAGACAGCAAATGTTATGTTACATGTATATTTACCACAATAAAAGGATTAATTTTATGGTATTTAAATTGTACCTCATTTTAAGAAAGAAGTAAACAGTATTTATAATTAAAAAAATGAAAGAAAGAACTTCCACCTTTAAAGCAAAAAAAAAAGAAAACCATTGTCATCGATTCCTACTTGTAGTGACCCTATAGGGCAGAATAGAACTGCCCCATAGGGTTTCCAAGGAGCACCTGGTGGATTTGAACTGCTGACCTTTTGGTTAGCAGCTGTAGCTCTATAACCACTAGGCCACCATTGTTTCCACCTTTAGCCATGATAAAATAACTGGTACTGAACTTAATCTCTGTTTATAATCAACTAGAAAACTAGACAAAATTTATGAAATGACTACAGGCAACACAAGACTAGATCCCCGATGAAGGAAAAAATAAGATGAACACAATGATCGACCTAGATTTCTACATGGAGGTGCTTCCTACATGTCTGTGCAGGGGGAGGGAAGGTAATCCAAATTAGAACATAGGTGACTTGAGTTGATAATAGGGAAAATAGAGTGTAGGGAGTTTGTGATGGCTGATATCTGTATCTGGAATATACTCTGGAGGATGCAGTGTGTCTGTTGTAAAACACAAATTCTTACTGTCCTACCCTAGAATCCTTGCCTTTGGAAAGAAAACATGTGGCTCTTATGGAGCTGTTAAAATACTCGTTGTGTACCTTGCTGTGCAGTATGCAGGGTCACATAATTGCTCCACATCAGCTTGCAGTACTCCCAATGACACTGTTCTGATGCTCTCCTGAGACAGAAAGGACTATGGTAGTCAACAAAATGTTCTTATTATGTCTTTCTTTCCACCATGTTACAATTTCCCTCACAGGACAAACAATTTCCATTAATCGGCTGCTTGGTCCATTTGTAAAATGCACAGGTTGATGCACTGTTATTCTTGTGAGCAGTGCCAAAAACGTTCTTTCACATAATTATCCCTAATACAGTGATTTCTGCTATCGCAACTCTCCTCTGGGTTCCTTGGTCACTACAGTCTGGTGACGTCAAATCCCTAATTAGCTTCTAATCATTATGATGGCTTTTCTTATATCTGTGGCCTGTGGACAATGATGCGTTAGAATGTAAAGAGTGAAGACAGAAGTCTGGGAAGGCATGGGTTTCCTACTTTTGTTTCTCATCCAATGGATCCTGAAGAATTTTACTTCCCCAGGTAGGTACAGATATTATAAGACCAGATGCTGTTGTTTCCTAGCCTCCTACTTCAGAGAACAGAGAGGGCAATTATCCTCCCCACTCTTGCTTAACCTTCACAGATTCTGTGCCCGTTTTGCCTACTTACCCTTGTCCAAATGCCTGACTGGAAAGTGATCGAAGGCTGTATTTCTTTGCTAAAATGAGGATGGTTTTGTCTGTTTGGTTACACATACTGCTTATTTTTACGTCAACCAGTTATAATTATTTTTATTATGGAATTTATTTGCTTTTGGGGGGGGGTTGCGTTTTTAAAAACAGAATGATAGAATATTGGAGTTCAGAAGGGAGAAATTTTCACTTTTTTTTTTTTTTTAAGAGAAACTAAGCATCTGGAAAGATATGTGATTTGCCAAAAGCTACGAAGTTATTTCGTCAGAGGTAGCAGTAGAAACAATATTTTCTATATCCCAGGCTAATAGTCCATGTTGTCTTTGGACAACATCCTTTGATATGGACTTCAGGCTATTTTAAAGCTTATAATTCAGAATGGTCCTTTTTAATTTATGACAGGAAAATACTAATATAAATAATTGATAAAAGTCAAAATATCCTGCTGCACACTACTTATGGGAAAGCAAAACAAAACACAACACGTGTATTCCATGCATGATGCCTAGCTTTTAAAATAGAATTGCTATTATGGTAAAATGTGTTATATTATTACTGCATAAAATGCTGGACTCAATTATATGATGCTCGTACATAACACAACCCCAGGAAAATGGGGAAAAAGTTATCCACATTTTAAATCAAGGAAAAATGAGATAAAGGGCTAAGCATGGTTTTGATAAAATGATACAATATTTCTGATATTATAGGCCCCAGATCATGTAAAAATGACTGTCAATTGTTATAATTCCTACAAAATATTCTTGATAATTTTTTTTTCTAGTCAGAAAATGGAAGCATATATGAAAACCTAAAGTTGCTGAGGCTTCTCCTTAAACACAATGTTTTAACTCCCTGGAGAAATCCATCCATATTTCTGGACCTGTCCGGATGAGGTTAAGTTGGAAGGTAGCATTTTCCTATGATGCGTAGGTAAAAGTTCTATACTTGCAGCTAGAATGGAGGCCTGGAATCAATCGTCTTCATGTATGTTTGGTTTTAATTTCTAAAGTTCTTTGAAAGATTTGTGATTACCTAGTTTACTGCTATTGTATAAACAGAAGCAATATAGCTACAGCTGGACTAAAGTCTATCAAAATTTGTAAAACAGAAGATTTTGTTTTCAGCATTTTGTCCTTTTTGCCTTCTGTCTTTCAGATTCCTGACTGCTCCCAAGTGCTCCCCCAGCTAGGAGCTCCATTGGGATACTGCATCCAACCTTCTTCTAACTCCTTGAAGACGGCCCATCCTGGCAACAGACACCCTGAGCCTGTTTTCTTTTTCCTTAAAAACAAAGCTCTTTATGACTCATTTGCTCAGGGTCAGGTCAGTGTTTTCTTATAAGATGAGGAAGTTTAACAACTAAATTCTTTCCAACATTAATGATTATAAACCAAAAAAAAAAAAAAAAAAAAAAAAAAAAACCAAACCCATTGCTGTGGAGTTGATTGGACTCATGGCAACCCCATGTGTTACACAGTAGAACTGATCCATAGGGTTTTCTTAGTTGTTATCTTCACGGAAGCAGTTCTCCAGGACTTTCTTCCTCAGTTCCACTGAGTGAGTTTAAATTTCCAATCTTTAAGTTAGCAGTTGAGTGCAAACTGTTTTTGCCACCCAGGCTGCAGGATATTTCCATACTTTCCATTTCATTTTAGGTAAGTGAAAGCATTTTTTCAATATTCTTCTGAAACCATGCACCAACCTTTGTCTCCTTAGTGACATTTATACCTCTGGCCTTGATTTGGGGCTGGGGAGGGGGGTGGGGATAGGGGTCAGCATTGCAGAAAAGCTTGTAAACAATGTACCTTTGAACTGATAGGTTTGGCAACTCTGTAAATTATTCTCATAATTCACCCACCTGTCATAATATTCCAAATAGAAATATCAGGGAAAAGTTTGTTGGAATTTCAGAATAGGAGGGACTTGAAGGTCACCTAGTACAAATCTGTATGTATACAGTAATTCACCCTAAAATATTATGAGTAGTGAAAAAATGGCTTTTACTTTAGCACATATGGGAAACTCATTCTTATATAGGTCAGACCACACTATCTTTGAGCAGGCATAATTATCAGAAAAAATAATTATTCTTATGTGAAATATTCATTATTAAGAATGCTTACATATATGTAGTCATCACAATTTATTAAAGACCTCTCACCTACATAATCTTTTAAAAAGCATTTTCAATGTCTCTTTGAGGGTAATATTATTTGTTCAATATTTAATATTTGAGGACAATGAGCCCTGAAAGGTTAAATGACCTGCTCAGTGTCATACACCTGCCTAATATGATTTTAACTTAGAATTTTTTATTCCAATAACGTTATGTTTCCACTATAGTACAGTGATTTTATTGGGCATAAAGAAGGTCCTTTTATTAAACAATAAAGCCACTCCTGCTTCATCTAGTAAGGAAGGTGCTGGGAAGTGAAGAGAAATGAGGGACCACCAACTTCTCTAAATGAACAATGGATTATAATTATTAGTAAATGATCTTCAGGGAGGGCAAGTCATAAGCCTAACTGCTATATCTCAGTGTCTAGTACAGTGCCATGGTCAAAGTAGGCATTTAAATACTGAAGAGTGAATAAACTAAAAAAATAATAAATTTATATTACAAAGAAACTTAAAGCTCTTGTAGCCTAACACATTCACCTTATATGTTAAGAAATTGAATTATTGATGGAATCAATCTGCCCAATATGTTAAAAAAAGAAAAAAGAAAAAAGAAAAACCAAACCTTTTGCAGTCGAGTCGTTTCCAACTCATGGAGCCTTGGGGGCACAGTGGTTAAGAGCTACTGCTGCTAACCAAAAGGTCGGCAGTTCAAATCTACCAGGTGCTCCTTGGAAACCCTATGGGGCAGTTCTACTATGTCCTATAGGGTCACTATGCGTCAAGATCAACTTGATGGCAATGGGCCCAACATATTACTTCATGGAAAATAGGGTCCCTTCTTTTTCTGGGCATCTGAAAAGCAAAGTCATAAAGGAGGAATACAACTTGCTGAAGTCTCAGAAAACCTATTAGGAGGATAACTTTTGTGATGATTATCCCACATAATTGGATTAGCCACAATGTCTTTCTAAATGCACTGGAAAGTCTCCTTTGCTCGAAAATGCCTCCTGCCATCCCTCTCTGCTGTAACACCAGAAGCTTTCCCTAAGAGACTCATTCCCTGTACTTTGCTCTTTCTGAAGAGGTACAGTAACTGCTGGTCCTTTCAGTTTTGCCAGACTTTGGTATTTGAGTTTACATAATTTGTCACTGGATAGAGGAAAGGATAATCTCTAATCTCTCTAGTTAGTGATATTTTCCTATGAGGTATCTCACAAACAGAATACTGTATCTCTGGCTCTCTCTCGTTTTAATTTTTATTAATATAAACATGTATACACAAAACAGCACAAATCAAAAGTGCACAGTTCTCAAGTGAACTGACCTGCGTAACTCTCAGCTGCATCAAGGAACAGAACGTTTCCAGCACTCCAGAAGCCTCTATTCCACCATGCTTCCTTCGTTTCTGTATTCCCCCTTCAAGCATAATTACTACCTTGGCTTCTAACATCATAAACTAGTTTTTTTTTTTTAAATGTTATTTAAATAGATTTATACAGTATGTATTCTTTCGTATTTGACATTTTTGCTCAATGTTAATTTTGTGAAATTCCATTCCTCTGTGGTAGCAGTTCACTTTTTTTTTCCTTTTTAAGACCTATCATTTAGTTTAGGAAAAAAAATGATTTAGATTATGTCTGTAGATTCTTAGACTGGATTTCTGTGATTTCAAAATAATTTTTCATATATTCAATTTCAACTATAAATTAGTTGATTTAACTTCTTAAATTCACGTAATTGGATGAATCAATTGGTTGACCTTCTCCATGCCAAGCCTCCATACACTCATACCAACTTTCCTTTTTAAGTAGAGTTTTTATCTTAATAATGCATACATACACATACATGCTAGTAAGAATTAGAATCCCTAAAGACTGAGGTGAAATTGAGAAATCAAGCCCCTTTACAGGTGATTGATTGATCCCTCTTTCTTATTCAGGTAACTGAAGATAAAGGCCCTTTCAAAGCCAATGAATGAGACTAATCATTCTCAGGTGACTGAATTTGTGTTGCTGGGACTCTCTAGTTCTCAGGAGCTCCAACCTTTCTTGTTTGTCATATTTTCTCTATTCTACCTTGCTATCCTGCTGAGCAACTTTCTCATCCTCCTCACTGTGACCTCAGATGCTCGCCTTCATAACCCCATGTACTACCTTCTCGCAAATCTCTTTTATAGATGTATGTGTGGCCTCTTTTGCTACACCAGAAATGATTGCAGACTTATTAGTAGAGTGAAAGACTATTTCTTTTGATGCTTGCCTGGCCCAGGTTTTCTTTGTTCATCTCTTCACAGGCAGTGAAATGGTACTCCTCGTATCCATGGCCTATAACTGTTTTGTTGCTGTATGTAAGCCTCTCCACTACATGACGATCATGAGCCGCCATGTGTGTTATTATTCTGGTTCTCATCTCCCTGATGTGTTGGTTTTATCCACACTACCAGTCAGTTGGCATTTACCGTTAACTTACATTTTTGTGGTTGTAATGAGGTGGATAGTTTCTTCTGTGACCTCCCTCTAGTGACCAAGCTAGCTTGCATTGACAATTATGTTGTCAGCCAACTGATAGTTGCAGACACTGGTTTTCTTTCTATGAGTTCCTTCTTCCTTTTGATTGTCTCCTATACTGTATACTCATCACAGTGAGAAATCGCTCTTCTGCTAGCATGGCAAAGGCCCGCTCCACACTGACTGTGCACATCACTATGGTCACATTGTTCTTTGGACCATGCATTTTCATCTATGTGTGGCCTTTCAGCAGTTATTCAGTGGACAAAGTTCTTGCTGTGTTCTACACTATCTTTACTCCCATCTTAAACACGGTTATCTAGACTGTAACGAACAAAGAGGTGAAGACAGCTATGTCAAAACTGAAGAGCAGGTATCTGAAGCCTAGCCAGATGTCAATAGTCATAACAAATGCTTTTGTCCTGGAAACAAAATAAACCGACAAGACCTTTACCACTTTAGTCTTGTCTCTAGACTGTTAAAAATAGAATCACTGTGATGTTAAAGCAAATCATTTTGAACAGTGGGAAGGACTGAGTAACTTGGATTAAAGGGTGATTTGCTAAGATAATAAAAAAGTAGTAGAATGAATGTTAGCAATTTCAATATTCTTCCCTCCACTTTTTTTTTCTTTTTCTTTGCTCCTTTTTATCCTTTATTCAAAATGTATTTAAGACACTGACTTACTGGCTGTGAAGACATGGGAAATGATATTTACTCACAAACTATGCCCTTCCTTCTCAAAAAAGTGCTGTTCAGGCCCCATATTGGAGCTATAATAGGTATATTTATTTATACCACAGAGATAATAGATATATTTACATATATATGACATATACTAGGTGATATATTATATGCAATATACGATATACCTAGTTAAGAACAGATACAATACTATAGTACATAACTAACAGCATGAAGACAATTCTGTGATTGTTGGTAACGGTGTCAATGAATGTGTAAAAGGTTGTGGGTATCCAGCAAAAGACATTTATATTCAACACTTTTCACAAATTCTTGTTCAAAGTGGCTACTTAATAAATATTAACCATGGGTAACAACTTATTGAATAAACTTACCAATGTGTTTTATGCTAGTGTCTGTTTAATAATAATAAAATTTCAGAGATGAGTTATGATTTTCTACCACTTGTCTTCATGATGATGGAAGCCTGAATCCTAGTATAAAATATTCTTTCTCCCCCTAGGTCTTCATGATTTTTGTCTTTTCAACAGAATAATTTTTCATATTAATACTGATATAAATCATCACTTTTTCTAAATGGGTTTTTTGTTTAGTTAACATTCTATTTTTAAATTGCCCAGTGTAGGCCCAGAGGACAACAGAACCCTATTGGCAAATCAATGGGATTCTCATGAAATCATCCCTCCATGATTTCTTAGAAGACCAAGATTTTCTAGGACTCTCTACTGCAGATTATTTCAGACTTTCTCTCTTTTATTACATTAAAGGCATCTCATATTTCTCTACTATGTGCCAGTTTCACAGTCTAGTATAATTTTAACTGACTCTTCTAGAAAGCATTCTTTACAGTCTCAGAAAAACTGTCTGTAATTCCTACTACCAAACAGGGAAAAATGTGTTCACATCTGAACCAAACAGTACCAAGTTATTCAGGACATTAAAAAACAAACAAACAAAAAAACCATGAGTGAGTATCTAAGTATTTTATATATTTTTAATAGTAATATAAGTCTCCCAAAATTCTACATTATTTTTGCACACTTTTCTAATTTGGTATATAAAATAAATGATATACCACTGTGATCCTAGTGGCAATTATAATTTAAATAATGCTGTGAAACAAGCAATGTAGTAAGGATTTTACATGCATCATCTCTTTTATTTTTAAAACATCTATGAGATATTTATCTGCAGATTTTATATGTGATATAAATAAGGGTGATATTAAGATGGGTTAAGGAAATTGAGCTAGTTTGTGCAGTTAGAAAGGAGGTTTGGTGGTGCAACGGTTAACCACCAAACTGCTAACCCAAAAGTTGATGGTTTGAACCCACTCAGCAGCTCTGAATGAGAAAGATTCCCGTAAAGATTACAGCCTACAAAACTCTATGAAGAAGTTCTACTCTGTCACATGAGGTAGATATGAGTCAAAATCGACTTGACAGCACCTAACAACATCACAATACAGTTAGAAAGTGGCAGAGTGGATTTTATATCCAGGTTTTTGTTGTGTGTTTTTTTTTTTTTGGCTCCTGTGTTTTGTTTTTTTGGTCTCTTGTTGGCCCAGAAGAACCCACTTTTAGGATGTACTACTGCCTCATGTGGACTAGGTTATGACCTTTGCAGAAAACTTGATTCTCTGCTTACCTTCTTACACACAGTCTCCTACTCATAATATCAAAAAGTCTTATCAGCAAAAAGATTAGGATTTAGATTCAGGTTATACAAGTTCCTTGTAAAGTTAATCATACAGCAAGAGCATGAGTTGACTGGTACAAAGTATTATTGTACATTCAAATCATAAAGAAACTAAGAAAATAGAAACCTTTGTAATGTGCATAGATTAAAGAAAAAAACATATTAAGAACCTATAAAAGACAGGAGAAAAATGTCCACACTGTTGTGAATATTATTAAGTATATATTA
>NW_004444344.1:36748-56940 GCF_000243295.1 Trichechus manatus latirostris | reverse complement strand
ATTAAAAATAAATTAGCCCCAGGAATTGTTATTTTTCTGTACACTTGATTTTGTTATGATGATGGCAATAATCACAAAAGCATTTATATGGTACCAGACATGTATCAGGTGCTATTCTAAGTCTTTTTTGAAGTCGTTTATATACATTAACACATCCAATTCTCTCAATAATCCTATGAGGTATGTGTGATTATCATCCTCATTTTTATAGAGCAGGAGTTGAAACACAGATATATGAAGCAACTTGGTAAAGGTCACACAGCTAGTGGTGGCAGAACTAGAGTGTGAACCTAGGCAGTCTGGTTGCCAAGGGTTAACCATTATTTACACTGAGGCAAGTTTCTAGATCCTTCTTTCCTGGAAAACAAACTCCTCTGGCTCAAACTCAGACATACTCCTCTGGCTCTGAATAGATTAGGGATCAAATTGAATTTCAAATGATTCCTCATATAACTAGAAGCACATAAATTGTGAAACATCTCTCTTTTGTACCAGGGAGCTATGTCTTATCTAGAATTTTGGTGGCGTAGTGGTTAACAGCTATGGCTGCTAACCAAAAGGTAGGCAGTTCAAATCCACCAGCTGCTCCTTGGAAACCCTTTGGAGTAATTCTACCCTGTCCTAGAGGGTCACTGACAGCAATAGGTTTCTTTTATGTCTTATATATCCTGGATTCCATTTACTCTGGGTAATCCTTAGCCAGCAATATTCTGCTAAAAGAATTTCTGAGATAAAATATTTTTCTTCTAGCAAATACCTGTAGTTGATTTACCTAGAGTCCAGTTAACAAGGACAAGAGTCTGATCCCTCTGCTTCTTTCCTTTACTTCAAGGAATATCCTTATGGTGAAGGAGTCAATGGGTAGCAGGCTAGATGCTGTAACTCCTTCCTCTCATATACTCATAAGCATACTATTTACTGCAGCCTGGACCCCATAAAAAGCACCTTTATTATACCATTTTAACTGCCCCAAAATGTACATTCAAAAAAACACTACAAATAATAGAGATATAATAAAGTAAAATAAAAGATGACCAATTCAATCAATTTATTAAAATTTGATTTTCACACAATTGTTTGACAGTGTGAAAATGGTCAATCACATAGAAACAGAAGCAAAGAAAAAACTGTGAACAAAAGTATTGAAGATACTAATAATTTTGGTATACTAAGCCTTTGTCTACATACTTCTAGCTTTCCCTATAATGTATTTAAAGAAAAGAAAGTTATTAGTATATAGTATTATAATTATAATAATTCCATTAATTTCATCCTTCCTTTTACTACATATTCCACCATTTTTTCTATTTCCTATTTTCTTTTTCAACAATTTATTTCTCATTCTTTACTTCTATCATGAATTTGTGCATTAAATGTCTCTGAGAGACATTATTCAACAATAAATTATGTGGATATATGGTTTTTGAAAGACTAAATTATGATTTGAAGCCTTGGGGAAATAACCAAATAAGTTTCTCTTGAAAATGTGTTATATGAGACAAAGCATTCAGTAATAACAACATTGCAAAACAAAATATAAATGATTTTGTAGAAACTCATATGACTCTATAAACTGCGTGACACATTTGAATATTCCATAAAGTGCTTCAGGACCTTTATTATTCCAGGTAGTTATTTGGAACATGCCTTTGATTCCTGTCCTAACAAAATACTATTAAAATAACCAAATGAATATCAAAGTTGAAAAAAGTCATCTATGCTAAAATAATGACAAAAGAATACATAGAAGTAATTTCTGTAATCTTGGTAATCAATGTAATCTTGTAATCAATGGTTTCTTAGATATGACACCAAAAGCACAAGTGGCAAAAGAAAAAATAGATAAATTGGACTTTATCAGAATTAAAAACATCTAAGGGCACACTCAAGAAAGTCAAAAGAAAACCCAGAAATTGGAAGAAAATATTTACAAATTATATATCTGGTAAGGGACTTGTTCAGAATATATAAAGACCTCTTACACTTCAACAGTAAAAAGACAAATAACTCAATTAAAAATTTTCAAGGGATTTCAATAGATATTTCTTCAAAGAAGACATACAAATAGCCAAGAAGCACTTGAAAAGATACAAAACATCATTCGCCATTAGGAAAATGGAAGACAAATCCACAATGAGATACTACTTCATACCCACTAGGACTGCTACAATTAAAAACATTGAAAATAGCAAGTACTGGAGAAGATGTGGAGCAATTAAAAAATGTGTATTTCTGTGTGTCCTTAAACTGGTGCAGCCACTTTGGAAAACAGTCTGGCAGTTCCTTTAAAATGTTGAACCCACAGTTGCCATATGGTCCAGCAATTCCACTTGATATATTTACATGAAAATTGAAAACACATGTTCACACAAAAACCTGTTCACAAATATTCACGGCAGTATTACTCATAATAACCAGAAAGTGTAAAAACCCAAAAGTACATCAACTGATGAATGCATAAACAAAATTGTGTTATATTCATACAATGGATATCATTCAGCAATATAAAGTAATGGAGTACTAACATGCTACAACTTAGATCAACCTTCAAAACACTATGCTAAATAAAAGAAGCTAGTTACAAAAGACCACATATTGTATAGTTCCATTTAGATGAAATGCCTGACATAGGCAAATCCATAAGAATTGAAAGTAGATCAGTGGCTGGCAGAGGCTGGGTCAAGGGGCATGTAGGGAGTGGTTGCTAATGGGTATCATGCTTTTTGGGGGACGTGAGAAAAATATTCCAGAACTAAATAGTGTTGATGATTACACAACCTTGTATACTAAAAGCTACTTTAAAAAGGTGAATTGATGGTATGTCTATTACATATCAATAAAGCTATAAGAAAAATAATGACATAAATTTGTCTTTAGTAATTTAGAAAATTTTAGGGATATTTAGTTTAAAAAAAATGTGTTGAATAGGAGAAATAGCACTGATTAACTGGTTTCATCTACCTGAAACACATGTGAAATGAAGATTCATCTGGAAAGTGGTCAAGATACCTAGTACAACATTCCCCCCAAATCCAGAAGTATGAAATACTAGTGTTCTTGGCAACAGTTCCTGGGAGTTACTGGCCATTGTCTTCTAACCTAACCTAGACATAAACAGCATATCAGAAAAAGGTAATGTGTGGCTTATCCTAAGTAGAGTTCTTTTCAAAATAATTCTTAAAAGTGAAAATATAATGTAAAAGAAAATAATGCAACCATCTAGACTGATGTAATGATGTACTAAGATTCTTTTAACTAAACCTTGGTGAGAAAGTGGGAAGAAATACAAGCTATGAGAAATCAAGAAATACAAGTTATGAGAAATCAACTTTCATAAGAAAGATGACTGCATCTTATCATATTTTAATGTTGATAAAAGTAACATTTAAATGTTGTTTTGTAAATTTAGCATACATGACTTTCAAATCATCAGTGAAAATTTTAGAAATGTAGGTAAAATATAGGATAGATTAATTTATACAGTTGGCCTTCTGTACCCGCAGGTTCTGCATCCGCAGATTCAACCAACCTTGGATCAAAAATATTCGAGAGAAAAAAAACAAACTTTTTTTCTTTGTCATTATTCCCTTAACAATACAGTATAACAACTATTTACATAGTATTTACGTTGTATTAGGTATTATAAGTAATCTAGAGATGATTTAAAGTATATGGGAGGATGTGAGTAGGTTATATGCAAAGACTACACCATTTATATAAGGTACTTGAGCATTCAGGGATTTTGGTATACAAGGGGGTCCTGGAACCAATCCCCTGTGGATACCTAAGGAAGACTGTATGTGTATATGCACATGTGTGTACACAGAGACAGAAAAATATTAACTAATGTTAACTCTGAATGCCAGCAAGATGAATGATCATTTTTTCTTTCCTTTTTTAACTTTTCTAAATACTATTAATATAAAATTTTCTCTGATAATAAAAATGGACAGAAAAATGGATCTTACAGTTACCTTTATAAATATTTTAATATACATAGATATGTCCCTCCTCCTCCCCAAAAGATGATTTGCTACTTTAGTTAACACAATTGAATATCAATATTTTAATTATTTATTTTTCCATACAGTAGTTCAGTTGCGATTATAAGTTCTTCAAACATTTCTTCCATGCCGCTGGTTAAATCTCACATCTCTGAATAATTTTCTCAGGGCCTCCTTCATCTCCTTATTCCTGAGACTGTAGATCAAGGGGTTGAAAACAGGAGTCAACACAGAATAAAGTAAACTCACAATTTTCTGGATCCCAGCTGGATTGCCTGCTGTTAGGCTCACATATACAATCATGATGGAGCCACAGAACAGTGATACCATGGCCATGTGGGAGCTACATGTGGAGAAAGACTTATGCCAGCCTTCTGCTGAGGGGACCCTCAGCACAGCTCTGATCACCAGGGTGTAGGAGCTGATAACGTATGGAAGGTGGAGAACATGAGGATAGAGTTAAAGATGGCACAGCTGACCTCAATGGCAGGAGCTGGCACACAGGACAACTTCATAAGTGGTCCTGGGTCACACAGAAAGTGATCAAATTTACTGGGACAACAAAACAGGAGCTGAGAGATTAGGTAAACAGACAAGAGGAAATACAAGAAGCCGCACATCCAACAGCAGACTCCCATTCTGATGCAGCATTGGACTGTCATAATGGAGAGGTAGTGCAGGGTCCTGCAGATGGCAAGGTAACTGTCCAAGGCCATGATGGACAAGAGGAAAGTCTCAGTGGTGCCCATGGAGAAGAAGTAGAACCGGAGGAAGCAGCCAGAGAAGCAGATGGTGCTGGATGCAGAGAGAAAATTGGCTAGCATATTGGCGGTAGTGGAAGTTACAAACCAGATCTCCAGGAACGAAAAATTGACCAGCAGGATGTACATGGGAGTTTGTAGTTGATGGTCCTGCTTCACAATGTAGATAACGCACAGGTTCCCAATCAGTATCAGAATATATGTCCCAGAGAAGAATCAGAAGAGGACGATCTGAATCTCCCAGGTACAAGGGCAGCCTAAGAGGATGAATTTACTCACAGAGCTAGAGCAATTAACACTAGGATTTTTATTTGATTTTAAAGCCTCAAAGACAACAGATTTCCATATTAGAAGTAGCATTACATAGTATTATTTATTAAGTAGATGCTTTGAGTAGGGTCATATGATTATGCATGTTAGTCAATAACATAATGCCATAATTCATGCAGAGATTTTTTTCATGATTTTCAGATATTCATAGTCCTAATCTGGACTTAATGGCACAATAGTTAATAGCTCAGCTGCTAACCAAAATGTTGGTGGTTCAAGTCCACCTGGCAGCTCCTAGGAGAAAGACCTGGTGATCTGCTCCTATAAGGATTACAGCCTAGAAAACCCTATGGGACAGTTCTACTCTGTCACATGGGGTCACTATGAGTCAATATTGACTCACTGGCACCTAACAACAACAACATTCTGGGCACAATAATACAAAAAAACAGACACTTTTCTTCCCTTTGAGGATTACAATCAAAGGGAGTTGAAATCGAAAATTGTAACCTAACAATTTTACTTCAATCAGTCAATGAATAAGAACTGCTTACAGCAGAGATAACATGTTTCTGACATATAAAGAGATTAAAGAGATTGATGTTCAATACTGTACAGCTGTATGTACTGTCAAACTGATTTGAGGACAATATTCAGGTGTATTTATAGATTTAAAATACTATATGCAAGGTGATTCATTTTAGTTTTACTGTGTTAGAATATGGGCTATATCCCAATATCTATTTTTAGAATATATTCTAACCCAATATTAAGGAGAAATTTTATAAACATTTATTAGAAAATTCCACATTTCGGTTTTTCTTTTTATTAAAATATCCTCTTAAAAATACTATATGTATAAATTTCCTTAAAAAATTTTTCACTGCATTACAATACTTGGAATACTACATAGGAAATCAAAGAGATCATGATCAGTGGATTTGTATCAGCAAAGACACCCAGAAAAATGGGTGTCTCCTCTTTGTAATCCTGTAGAGAAGAAATTCCATCATTTTCATTTCAAGGTCTAGTGATAAGTATTATTTGATAACATTTTGTCTAAATTGGTTCTCTAACATTGCAGTTTAAGTATTTTGAAACAGTAGTCTTTACAATTACTATCTCAATAAACCATTTAAATGAAATTAATATAAATATATGAGATACAGGATAATAATTAGTAAGACTCTTCAATACAATATGATTTGCATGGAGGGTTAGTCTTCAACCCTCAGATGAATTTATGTGAAAAAGAACAAATACTCAAAGCTGATATTCTAGAATAGTGGTTCTCAAATTGTGATCTGGGGACCCGTGGTGGTGTTTGAGAATCTCTCAGGACTGCCAGATCAATCATTATTATTTCCATAATAATAATGAGGTATTATTTGCTTTTTATACTCCTATTGCTTTATGGGAAACCCCGGTGGCATAGTGGTTAAGTGCTACGGCAGCTAACCAAAAGACTGGCAGTTCAAATCCACAAGACGCTCTTTGGAAACTCTATGGGGCAGTTTTACTCTGTCCTATAGGGTTGCTATGAGTTGGAATTGACTCGATGGCAGCAAGTATTGTTTTATGATGATTAAGTGAACATTTCCAGACTATGTGATGTGTGATATCGCAACAGACACAAACTAATTGTAGAGAATCCAATTGTCTTCTATTAAGCCAAACATTAAAGAGATTTGCAAAACTGTAAAGGAATGCAACTCTTCTCACTAATTTTTATTGTTTAGGCAAAAGTAGTTATTTTTCATAAAAATACATCATTTTTGTTAATAGAAAGTCAGTTTTTTATTTGTATTTTTAAATGAATTTCTAGATAAACATTTATTTTTTCTCCTTTTTAATTTTCAAATGGCAAATATTAATAGCTGTAACTCACATAAACAAAATCTTTTGGGCCTTTGATAGTCTTTAAGATCATAAAGAGGTCTTGAAATCAAAAAGTTTGAGAACCACTATTCTAGTTCAATCTTGCCTCTTATAGAATAATTAAATCCCTTTCCTAGCCATTCAGAGCAAAGTATAGTTTGGACAAGAGCTTTGTATGGTGCTTGACTTGTTTCTATTTTTCCACTAACATATTTTAGTCTTGCTAGTTTCTCTAAACATCATTATGATCCACATATGAAAATAGCAGTTTGATATAGACTAAAAAAATTCTCTTTAGGAAAAAAAATTGTATGCCTATTTTAAATTAAACATTTAGACATTATAGAATGATGAATTCCTAGTATGAAAAAATAAACCAATAAATAAATAAAATTATGATACTATTATTTTGTTTTGTTTTCTTTTTGCATAGCATAAAGACTGGCAACCTAAATTAGAAGCATCCAAAATTTTCAAATTAGTGCTCCAAATTAATAGTAAAAGACAAAGACCTTGCTAGAAAAGTGGCCTAATTTAGTCAATGTGTCTGGAGGCAAAATGTGACAGACCATCTGTCACAATTAAGGACCCAAGCTCTAGAATAACATTGCCATTTATATCAAACTCTATTCCTAATCTGTGTTATGTTGTTTTTCACCTAAGTTTATAGTTGATATAAAATATTTGATATTAAAGTCAAACATGTATCTTTTAAAAAGACATGTCAAAGTTGGTTATGTTCACAAAGACTATCCCTCAAACTTTGCAATCCAAGTATAAATAAACTTTTCTTGCCTCCTAGTCCCTAAAATTTACAAAAAGTAACAGGAAACATGCAATATATTATTTGACATTTCATCGAAAGGAATGTATGTCCACGTTTATTTCCTGGAACTTTGCCCTAACTTAGGGTCTGAATTCCATCATATATAGCAGGAATGCAAAAGGGAACTGGCAAGCCTCTTTAAGAGTAAACTTTTGAAATAACATTTTTATGAGCTTTCAGACAAAATCTTGGGTTTCATTCTGGAGGATCAATGCTTTTAAAATTCACATATTCATTGGTAGAATAGAAACCTATAGCAGGGGTGGGAGGATGGTAATAGGGAAGCTGGAGTCATGAGAACTTTACACTTACCTGAAGATACATGGCGGGTAGCATAGAAATATGTATAGCTGAATGTCATCCTCCACATCAGAGTGTAAACCCTAGCCTCAGATCTCAGAAAAACCCAAAGTAATTGTGTTCCACACGTTAGTATGGAAACTCATATGAACTACTAAGGAGGCTTTTAGTAGCAAGAACATTGCAGAATTAATAAATCCATCAAGAACATCATTTAGAGCTTGCTGTTTGTGGTCCTCTTGCTTATATAGGCAGATGGTATAACAGTCAACTTAACAGTTGCAAAGAGAATATAGTTTCTCATTATCTAAACAGAATCAGTTGTACAGCTGAAATTTACAGACGTTGTCCCTTTTATGAGGCCATCTTTGGGGAGTGGCTCTCTAGAGATGGAATTTATAATACAGTGGTCCTATTGGACCATGGCTTCCTATTCTGCCCTTTACTTAGCATACCAGAGTTTGTTTCAGATTCTTACACATTTCCTATTCTAATTCAGGTTTCTTTCTTTTTTTTTTTTCATTTTGAATAATGAAGATAAATAAAATCATTTCACCAGATGTAAGTGTGCTACTTTAATTGTAATTGAAAGTAATCTCCCCTCTGATGATAATGAAAAAGTTATGACACTGGTAATGAAAATTAGTTCCAAGCTTAGGGAAAAGTACCTTGAGGTATAGGTTAACATAGAGATTAGAAATAAATAAAATGGATCATATTAAAGACTCCTGTCTATTTTAGGGTAATCTATCATCTCAGCCTCACTTTGCATGCCCTACTCCAAGCTCACCACTGCTGCATTAAGGGATAAATTCCTAAGATATGAATAAATTTTTTTTATATAAGAGGGAAATTTGTGAAAATTTCCCATGCAGTTTACCACTTTGATGATATATTTTTTATGACTCCACACTACAGCAATATATGGATGTGCAATATATTATGTAATGCCTCCCTAATTGTTGATCACTTATAACTAGGGCTACAATGATTCTAAATATAATATTAAGCCATATTATATAGTAGAATATTTCCAAATAATATTTGATCAAATAGTTTATTTCATTATTTTAAGAATTATCCAATATTATGCCATATGTAAATAGCATATAAGAATATAATGTATACTCATTAATTAATAGAGAAAAACACAGGAATTTCTTAACAGAAGTAGAAATGGCGTTAGATAAAATTGAAAAAGAAGTTAGGTTGAAAATCGGTGATCTAAACTTCAAATCAGAAGTTAAAAAGGAATGACAAAGTAAACCCTACAAAAGTAAACAATGAAAATTAAGACAAGATCATAAATTTACAAATTAACAGACATACAGCAAAGTATGGTGTTTAAAAAGATAATATTGATAAATTCTAACAAGACTGCAAAGAAAAAAAATAAGGAAAAACCTCAATAATGAACAATAGTAGGAACTCAAAACCAGGCATCACTATACATCCTACAGACTTTAAATGGTTAATAAAAGAATATTAGGAACTACTTTATGCTAGTAAATTTTAGATTAAATAGCCAAGTTACTTGACCAAAACACACCAAAAGACTCCAAAACTGCAACAATTAAAAATAGAAATTTGAATTGTACCCTATCTATTAATAAAATTGAATCTGTGATTAAAAACCACTTCACAAAAACTCCATGTTCAAATGGTTTCATTGATAAATGCATCCAAATATTTAAGAAGAAACAAAAATCTTACACAAAATCTTTTAGAGATAAGAAAAAGAGAGAACAATTCCTAACTCATTTTGTAAAATAAACACAATCATGATTCTAAACGTGACAAAGATATTCTTAAGAAGGAAAATTATAGGCGAATATCTCTCAAATATACTAACAAATAGAACCCTGTAATGAAAAGATATTAGTTCTGTCTTTGATGTACAAAGCTGGACAGATTGTCAATCCTAGTTTTGCAGAAAGTGCAACAAACTCCACCTGATCCTATTTCCACTGTGAGGGAAAAGCTTTAATCTTTAGTAGGCAAGGGCAACAAGCACAGATGCCCTTGAGGCAATAGTAAAAACTTTGTAGCAAGGAGAAGGAAACAAGGAGAAACTCTTTTTCCAGAAAAGAATTGCATGTTGACTTCACAGTTATAGCTAGGGAGAGGCAAAAGAACTGAAAAGAACACTCAACTGAGAACCAAGGACATGGCGCATACTTAACACAGAGACTTTGTCAGAACAACAGAGACTGCACTCCCACTGCTCTCCCTCGACCCAACCAGCTAAAGAACTTTAAATAACAAGTAACAGCAGAATACTGGATGAGGGAGAAACAAGGAACAAAAGCATGAAAACAGACACTATCTGAGGCACAGCCCAAGGGGAAGACCTAGGGATTAAAATCAGCCAGACAGTATTCTTGTAATTCACTCTTCACCCTAGATGTAAGGTATCAAGACAGGACTTTGAAGTCTATGTGTACTGAGAATAACCATAATAATCAAAATTAAATATTGAACCCAGCCCAACTCCTAACTAGATTAATCCAAACTTCCACATTAAAGACCTAACATAAGGAAAGGAATAACTCATTTTCAGGCATTAAAAACAATTTAGTTCAATTTCTACTGTTCTGTAAAACATGTCCATCTTTCAACAAAAATCTATAAGGTGAAATGAAAAGGCAAAAAAACAAAACAAAACAAACAAACAAAAAAAAAACTGACTGCCAAGAGGCAACTTAGTTATCAGAACCAGACTCATATTTAACAGAGACTGGAACTATCTGACAGGAAATTTAAAATAACTATCATTAATAAGTTAAAGGCTACGACAAAAAAGGTCAACAACATGGAATATTAGACAGGTAATTTCCACAGAGATATAGAAAACACTAACAAAGAATCAAATGCAAATATTAGAAATGTAAAACACTACGATGTGATAGACCACTTTTGTATGGCCTTTCTAGCCATGGTCTTGTAACTCCCACCCAAGTGATTGGGCAGAACTGTGCAGATATGGTAATTGTATACCACCAAAGGGATTGGTTAGTTTTGCCATCTCACTGGGCTTGAAATGAGCCACCCTAGAGGCGAGAGAGAGAAGATACCACCACCACCAAGGAAGGAGAGGCTGGCAAGAGAGACTTGCAGGAGACGGCACAGTGGGCTTCCTGGCCCATGGAGCAAGAAATCTGAATGCCTTCAGGCAGAGATCGAGGGCCAGGGAGAGGAGTGTCTGTGAGCATGGCTGGGAAGAGGCTATCCTGATGGAAGTCCTGTATCCTTGAGTGTTCCTGAGCCTGAATCGTAACTTGTTACTTCCCTAATAAACCCCATAATCGTGAGTATGGTCTCTGAATTCTGTGTGGCCATCACAAAGAATTATCAAATCCAGCAGAGAAGTAGAGAGAGCCATGGCAGGGCTGGTTGGCGTCAGAATTGGTAAAGATGGTGGAGAGAGGAGGTACGACTGACCCCTGCCTCATAGGAATCAGCCTTAGCCTGTTGACCTTAATTCTCCTTTCCCCTTGTGAAGTTAGAAGAGGTCAGACACTGCCTCCATGCCATTTTTACAGTTGGTGTCAGTAGCAGGATTGTTTGCAATGACTCCAGACTAATGAAAGCACGTGACTTTGTAAGAGAAAAGAAGGAAGGTACTGGGGAAGTGAAACTTTTGATTCTTAGATGGTTGCTTTAGTTATTGTTGCCTGTAATGGCTGAAGGGAAGTTTCTGCTGCAGCTGAGGGGAGAAAATCCCCACCTCGAGTGGCCTGGGGCAAAATCCAGGCCAGATAAGCAGGATGATTGATAGGGAGCCAGGGTCTACTAGTTCCACTAAGCCAGAGGCCCAAGGCCATAAGCATATGAATGGGAAGATAGTTAATTTGTGAAAAGAAGACAAAACTGGAATGTTTTAAAAAGGATTATGTGTTTAGGATTATGGGTTTAATTGAGTGTACTATGAATATCGAACGCTTCTGCTACTTACTGTTGTAAAGCAGACCTAAATGTATGGTAGAAATGAATATTGGGCATTAGCATTACAGAGAGCATGTAATTCTGTCTTCAGTCAATACATGATAAGAGAGCTAAAAGGGGATTTAGGATTTGCCCGAGGGAAACCCAGGCTATTGGTTTGCATGCAGTAGCCCTGTGTATCCAGTGGGGGCTTAGGTTGAAAACCTGAGCCCCACCTAGATTTGCATTTGAAAAAACATGCAGAACTATCCAGAGCTGCTGAGAAAACTGGAGAGCTACATTTGAAGGTAGAACCTGCAGAAGTAAAAAAAAAAAAAGTGACTGTGTTGCTTTTTGAATTTCAAGCAAATGGTTTACTGTCATAGGCACTGAGGCAGGAGAAGTCAATGTCCATCAGAAGGAGCCCCCTTCCAGAACTGTAAGTTAAAGGGAGCCAGTGAATAGACAGCTTGGTCTGCTTGCTTGTGGTGACCACCGGGATCCACTCCTGAGTGAAAGTGGGGGAAGTGCAGCAGTGAAGAGACAGGCTGAGTTTGGACGTGTTCCATTGGCACCCATTTACTCAGCCCATGGGGGCTAGGAATGAAAGAGTGAGAGGAAGGGCTAGCGGGACAAGAGTAAAGGGAGTTGTGTGTGGACTTCTAAGTTTACAGGTAGAACTTGTTGACCTAGCCCAAGGGGGCTAGGGATGAGAGTGAGTGAAGGGGTTGTCTGAAGTGACGGGAGGTGTGTGTGAACTCTCGCACCTGAGTCTACTACCCATTGGATGGCTAGGGATGAGCTAACCAGAACCTGACCAAATGAAGAGAAAAATGTTTGACACCAAGAGCTGGTATAGATTGCTGCAATTTTATGGCTTGCTCTGTACTGTACTTTGCTTACAGATGCAGATGCTCAAAGTTCCAAATGGAACAGAAGATTCTTTAAGACCAAGGAACATGTTTCTCTCTTCAGAGTACTGGTTTGATAGGGACAGGCAATTTAAACATTGGCTACCTAAATGGGGGACAGATAAAGGCATGATGTGGCTGGCTTACACGCTTTCTTGAATGTGCTTACATTAAATGAGGGGGACAAGGGAAAATCCCCACTAAATAGATTTCTTTTTTCCTGATAGGTCTGGGGAAGAGAGGGTGGGGAAAGATGCTGATAGGATTATATAATTCAGTTGTGAGTGTTGATTGTTAACAGGGTTAATTGTGATTATAAAAACTTTAATTGTAGAAGCTGTAAGTGTAAGAGAGTAGACTAAGGGGGAAGCACTGCTGGACTCCAGTACAGTGACAAAACCTAAAGTCCCTTAAAAGTTTTGCTATGCTGACACCTCCTGAGGCTCAGAGCAAGGGAATAATCTTTTCTCAATTAAATTTTATCAGAGGCCAGAAAGGGTGAAACTGAGAAGACTTTTGGTGAACCTGACCAGATTCAGATGGACACCTGAAGCAGACCTGAATGACTGATACTTGAGTAACTTCACCCTTTGGAATCTTTTCCCTATAGAAGAACTAATTGTTAATGACTGTTTTGGACTGGTAAAATCATTGGAAGGGGAAGTTATCCTCCAAGTATGAAAGAACCATAGCTAGAAAAGCCAGGGGGTGGCCTGCCATGTGATGGATTGCTTTTGTGTGACCTTTCTAGTCCTGGTCTTGTAACTCCCACCCACGTGATTGGGAGGAACTGTGAAGATGTGATAATTGTGGCCCGCCAATGGGATTGGTTGGTTTTGCCAACCTTCTGGACTTGAAATGAGCCACCCCAAGAGGTGAGAGAGAGAAGATACCACCACCACCAAGGAAGGAGAGACTGGCAGAAAAAACTTGCAGGAGATGGCCCAATGGGTGCTCTGACCCATGGAGCAAGAAAGTTAAGCACCTTTGGGCAGAGACTGAGGGCCAAAGAGAGGCGTGTCTGTGAGCATGGCTGGGAGGAGCCTATCGTAATAGAAGAACTGTATCCTTGAGTGTTCCTGAGACTGAATTGTAACCTGTTACTTCCCTAATAAACCCCATAATTGTGAATATGGCCTATGAGTTCTGTGTGGCCATTGCAATGAATTGCCAAACGCAGCAGAGAAGTAGATAGAGCTGTGGGAGAGAGGTTGGTGTCAGAATTGATAAAGATGGTGGAGAGAAGACACAGGTCTGACCCTTGCCTCATAGAAATCAGCCTTGGGCTGTTGATCTTAATTCTCCTTTCCCGTTGTGAAGTTACAGGAGGTTAGACACTGCCTTCATGCTGTTTTTACCAACTCAAATGCAGAGAAGAAGAATGTCTTTCACAGGCTCATCAGTACAGTCATCACAGTTAAGGATAAAATCAGTGAACTTGAAGACAGGTCATTAGAAATTATGCCACCTGACACACAATGATAAAAATAATATAGAAAACTAAAACAGAATATCCAAGATCTGAAGGACAATATCAAATGCTTAACTGGATTTCAGAAAGAAAAGAGACAATAGGTAAAAATAAATATTTGAAGAATAAAGGACATGAATTTTCCTAAGTTCATGAAAAGCACCAAAACTACAGAACCAAGAAGCTTACAGAATACTAAGTAGGATAAATGTCAATGAAAACAAACAAACAAACAAATATAACACAATACTATGACATATTCTAATCAAACTGCTAAAAAGAGAAAGAGAAATTCATGAGGAAGCCAGAGGAAAAATAATCATTACAATGCAAGTCAGAAAACAATAGAGTGATATCTTTAAAATGCTAGGGGGGGATTTTTCAACCCGGAATTCTATACCCAGTGAAAATAACTTTTAAAACTGAAGGAGAATTAACCTTTTTTTTTTTCTTCAGGCAAACAATAACTGAGAGAATCCATTGCCAAAAGACCAACTCTGTGAGAAATGTTAAAGAAAGTTCTTCAAGCAGAAAAAAATGTGATGTCAGACTGAAATTTGGGTCTATGCAAAGAAATAAACAGTGCTAGAAATGGAATAGAAGATGGTAAAATTGAAAGCATTTTTTCTTATTTTTAATTGCTTTAACATAAAACAATCTAAAACAAAAATGGTAACAATGTATTCTATGCTTACAGCATATGCAAAAATAAAGAGTATAACAATAGCACCAAAAAATGAAGAGAGAAATTGGAAATATACAGTTGAAAAATCCTTACACTGCATGTAAAATCACATAACATTATTTAAGGTAGACTAATTAATTAAAGATGTATATTGCAAACCTCTAGCATCTACTAAAACAGTTTAAAAAAGTGACATAATTATATAGTAAGAGAGATAAACTGGAATATTAAAATGCTTAATAGAAAAGAAAACAAAAAATAAGGAAAAAGAAACAGAACAGATAGAACAAATAGAAAACAGCAAATAATATGGAAGATTTTCATCCAGTTCTATCAATTATCACAGTAAATGTGAATGGCCTAAACATACCAGTTAAAAGACAGAGATTTTTGGATCTGATTACAAAAAAAAAAAAAAATCCAAATATATGCAGCTAACTAGAATCCATTTTAAAAGTAATTATATAGATATGTCAAAAGTAAAAGGCTAGAGATATATACCATTAAAAAACTAACCCAAAAGAAAACTGCAGTAGCTGTATTACTACCACACAAAGTAGTCTTCAGAACACAGAATATTTTCAAGATAAAGATGGACATTGCATAATAATGAAAAGATTATGAAGAGGAGCAAATGAGCCTAAATGTGTATGCATTTAACAGCAGACCTTAAAAAAAGTGCGTCAAAAGTGGATGGAATTGAAAGGAAAAACAGACAAGCCCACAAATATAGTTGGATATTTCAACCCTCATCTCTCAGTAATTGACAGAAAATCAATAAGAATATAGAAAAGCTGAATAACACTATCAAACAACTAGATCTAATAATATGTATGGGACACCTTATCCAAAAACATGAAACATTTACAAAAACCATCATCTGGGTCATAAAAGAAACCTACACAAAATGAGAAGAATAGATATCAAACAACGTATGCCCACAGACCATAATGGAATTAAAATAAAAACAAAAGCAGAAGATAAATGGAAAATCCCCAAATATTTAGAAATTAATGATACACTTCTAAATAATCCATGGGTTAAAAGCAGTGTCACAGTAAACTAAAGAAAGTATTTTGAACTGATTAAAAATGAAAATGCAACTTATCAAAACTTGTGAAATGCTGCCAAAGCAGTGCTTAGAGGGAGGTTTATAGCTTAAATGCTTATACTAGAAAAGAAGAAAGGTCTCAAACTAATCATAAAAATCTCACCTAAAGAGTACAGAAAAATAAGAACAAATTAAGCCTAAAGCAAGCAGAGGGAAATCAAAAAGATAAAAGCAGATGTAACTAAAATTTAAAACAGAAAAACAAAGGAGAAAAATCAATATAACAAAAAGCTGCTTTTTCTTTTCCCCCCCTAGCTAGACAGGCCATGAAAAAAAGAAAGCCCGATTATCAATATCAAGAACAAAAACAAAAAAATAAATAAAAAAATAAAATCACTACAACCCTTACAGACATTGGGAGAACAATAAGGGAATCTCACAAACTCTATGCTCATAAATTTGACAACCTTGATGAAGTAGAACAATTCTTCATAGGACAAAAACAGCCAAAACTCTCTCAAGAAGAAAGATGTAATGCTAATAGTTTCTTATCTGTTAAAGAAATTGAATTCATAGTTAAAACTTTCCAATAATGAAAACTTCAGGCTTTAATTGTTTCACTGATGAATTCCATCAAACAGTTGAGAAAGAATTAATACTAATTCTATTTAATCTCTTCCAGAAACTAGAAGGAAGACCTCTGAACTCATAAGGCCAGCAATACATTAATACTAAAACCAGACAGTCATTACAAGAAAATAAAACTACAGACATCTCTCATGAACATAGATGCAAACATTTTCAACAAAATTATTAAAAATCAAATTATCAATATATTCAAAGGATAATCTATCCTGACCAAATGGAGTCCATCCCAGAAATGCAAGATTGCTTTATATTTGAAATTTGACCAATGTAATTTACCATTTTAGAAGAAGAAAAATCATATGATCATCTCAATAGATGCAGAAAAAGCATTTGACAAAATTCAACATTTATTCTACAAGCCAGGAACAGAGTGGAACTTCCATAACCTGATAAAGGGCCTCTTCGATAAGCTTTCAATAAACTTAATACTTAATGGTAAATGACTGAATGAATTCTTTTTCCCTAAGATTAGGAACAAGGCACGAATGTTTTCTCTCATTACTCCTATTTAACATTGTACTGGAAGTCCTATCATCCTATCAATATTTACTCATTTTAAAGCATTTACAGAAGGGTAACTAGATAAGAAAATATATAAATGTATGTGCTTGCATGAGTTAATATACATACATAGGCTTCCTAGCTTTACCCACTGAAAGGGGCTAGAAACTCTGACACTCAGTGCCCAGATCTTGTTTTCTTTATGCCCCAATAGCAATGAGCACACCAGTTCTCACCTCTTGTTTCAGAGCACAGATAATTAAAATCAGAAATTAAAGTTGGGATATTATTACTGACCTTACAAAAATAAGGATTATAAGAGAATACTATGAACAATTGTCCACCAGTAAATTAGATAACCTAGGAAAAATGGACAAATTTCTAGAAACATAAAAATTACCTAAACTGATTCAAGAAGAAATAGAAAATCTTAACGGACCTATAACAAGAGATTGAATCAGTAACAAAAAACTCCCAACAAAGAAAGATACAGGGCCAGATGGATTCACTGGTGAAATCTACCAAACATTTAACAAATTAACACCAATATTTCTCAAATTCTTCAAAAACTAGAAAAGAGGGAGCAGTTCTTAACTAATTATATTAAGTTAGTATTACACTGATACCACAGCCAGGCATACACATTATAAGAAAAAAAAATTACAGACTAATACCACTTATGAACAAAAACCAAACAAACCAACTCAGCTGCTGTCGAATTGATTCCCACCCTTAGCGACCCTATAGGACAGAGTAGGACTGCCCCATAGAGTTTCCAAGGAGTGCTTGGTGGATTCGAACTGCCAACATTTGTTTAGCAGTTGTAGCACTTAAACACTACGCCATGAGGGTTTCCACCACTTATGAATATAACTGCAAAAATCCTAAACAAAATGCTGGCAAACTGAATACACCAGGATGTTACAGGTTATACACCAAGACCAAATGAGATTTATGACAGGAACGCAAGGGTGGTTCAACATAATAAAAATCAATAAACGCAACATATCACATTACTAGAGGAAAAAATGATTATATCAATTGACAGAAAAAGCATTTGCTAAACTCCAACACCCTTTCTTGATTAAAAAACACTCAGAAAACTAGGAATAGAATGGAATTTCCTCAACGTGATAAAGATTGTTTATGAAAAACCCACAGCTAACATCATATTCAGTGGTGAAGATTGAATGTTTTCCGCTAAGATCAGGAACAAAACAAGGACGTTCACTGTCACCACTGCTATTCAACACTGTACTGGAAATTTTAGCCCAGAGAAATTAGGCAAGAAAAATAAATAAAAGACATTCAAACTAAAAAAGAAGTATATCTATTCACATGGCATGATCTTATATATAGAACATTACAAAGAATCTACAAAAAAAAAAAAAAAAAACTACTAAAGCTAGTAAGTGAATTCAGCAAAGTCACAGGGTACAAGATCGCACAGTAAGGATCAACATGAATCCAATTCCCAAAATGGTGAGATTAATCCACTCACATTTCCACTTTTCCATCCTTGTCACTAGCTGCCCCACAGCACTGTCTCTCTGACCCTAGTCACCCAGTCACTTGAGCTAGATCAGAGCTCACAATTTAAAAGGACATCATCCTTCAGATTGCCAAATAGGCAGATGGCAGCAGCAAGTTTGAGGAGTTCACATGACACACTAACCTGCTGACTTACTGGCCACTAATTTGGGGCTGGTTTTCCACTAACCCTTCAGAATGCCAGGTACAAGCTTGGGAGTCCATACAACACCCTTACTTCCTGACCTGCTGGCTCCCACATTCCCCTTGGGTTTGATAATTCATTGGAACTACTCACAGAGCTCACAGTATACCATACTTACGACTCCAGATTTATTATAACAAAAAAGGCTACAAATGAAAAGATACATAGGGCAAGGTCTGGAAGGGTTCCCAGTGTGGAGCTTCCACATCCCAAGGGACACAGTACCCTCCAGAGATCATATGTTCTTTTCAACCAGGAAACTCTCTGAGCCTCCATGCTCGGTGCTTTCATCGACCAGTCCTGCATGATGGGCCAAATTATGCCTCCTGAGGCCGGTTGATATCAGCCTCCCAGGTCAGTCTTTCTGGTCTGGACGGCTCCAATTTACCAGCACAAATTCTTAGGTGTGGCCTGGAAGTCCCTGACTGAGACATTCCAATTATTCCAAGGGTTACTTCTCTGGGGACAAGCAGAAAGTCCATCCTACTTAGGGCAAAACTACGTCCTTTACCCTACAAAGATAAAAACACAAAAAATCAGTTCTATTTATATACACAAGCAATGAACAACCTGAAAAGTAAATTAAAAAAAAAATTCCATTTACAGTAGCATTTAAGACAATAAAATACCCAGAAATAAATTTAAGCAAGGAGGTGAAGGACTTGTACAATTAAAACTACAAAATATTACTGAAAGAAATTAGAGAAGATCTAAATAATTGCAAAGACATTCATGCTCATGGATTGGAATATTTAATACTGTTAAGATGTCAGTCCTACCAAAAGTGATCTACGGATTCAATCCAATTCCTATCAAAATTCCAACGGCATTTTTTGCAGAAATGGAAAAGCTGATCTGAAAATTCATATGGAATGACAGGGGATCCTGGATAGACAAAAGAGTTTAGAAAAAAAAAAAGAAACCTGTCATATTTCTGCAGCTGACATGACTGTGAGTGTAGAATCTGTAAGCAAAATGTTAGAAATTAATAAAAGTAGCAAAGTTGCTACAAAAATAAAAAATTAACAAAAAAAATAATAATAATAATTCACAATCGAAAAATAATTTGCAGAGCTCCAGCAAAATGGTGCTCTAGGCAGAAGCACCACTCCATCCCTCCACAGCAAAGATCCAAAAAACTAAGACGAACAGAGAATATAACAATCCTGAAACCCTAAAACATCAAATGAAGAGATAAAGAACTCAGCCAAGCACCAAATGGAGTGA
>NW_004444344.1:25649-28481 GCF_000243295.1 Trichechus manatus latirostris | reverse complement strand
TGAAGTTCAAACACAGGCAAAACTAAGCAAAGTTTGTAAAGGAGGTCATAAAAGAGGTTATCTTTGGGAGTTCCTCATTGAGAGAGGAGCACAGAGAAGCCATCTGAGGTACTGTTAATGTTTTATATCTCCATCTGATCAGAAATTTATAGAAGTAAAAATGTGATCAATTTTAAATTTTAGATTTGTGTACTTTATGTAATTTATACCTCCATTATACATATACAATGGTAGGTTGGGAGTAAATATTTCAAACATTTGCATCATATAATATCCTTCAGATGTAGGGGCCTTCTATATGTTAATAAAGAATTATGATAAACACATTGTAGCTAAAGTGAAAAATATTATGAACGTGCAATTCACAAAATAAAAACTATGTAACTATTAAACACCTGAAAAGGTGTTCAGTCTCATTGATGATGAGGCAAACACATATTAAGATAATAAGATATAATGTTTACCTGCCATATTTGAAAAATTAAAATAAAAGAAATATTTATATTATCCAGGGTTGGAAAGAGTATGGAAACAGGGTCGTATACTGCAGGGTAGGTGGTATGCCCCCACTGTCTCCATGGGAACATCAAAGAATGTGGCCCATGAGGAACTGACCCCTAGGTATTTGTTCTAACCCACTGTGCAATTAACAGATGTAGGTTTGTGAACTGTAATCTTGTAGCTAGAGATAGAGGGAGTGTTTCCTTGAAGCCATAAAGAGAGTGTTTTCTCAGTGCCACAAGGCCGAAAGTTACCATATGCTTCCTGTCTCAAAAAAGAAACTCTCCTCTCCCCTCCTCCTCCTTTTCCCATATATTCTGAAATGTATACTCCTCTGGTTCATAATATATAAACCCAGGGCCTCTTGCCTCTTTTGCCTGTCACCCATGATGCCAAAAGGGGCATGCATGGAGGTGACTAAACATTACACTCTTAGGCTGCAGCCCTGGGGAGACTGGCTCAAGATAAACCCTTCTCTGTTCCTCTTCGTCCTGACTGCTGTGTAAGTAATAAAAGCTATGACTACACCAGTGAGTATTGTCATTACTTGTTCTGACCCAAAGAGCCCTGCATTGTTTGATTTATTTTCTCATAACGTTACTGCATATACACTATTCAAGTGAGTGTAAATTAGTACAGCTCTTTTGGGAAAAAAAAAATCTGTCAACCTTTGTCTCAAAAATTTCATTTTCAGGATTGTCTGCCTTAAAAATACTTAATAAGTGACTAAGGAACTATTAGTTGTAGTACTATTTGTAATAGTGATAAATAATTGATTGTCTAAATGCCCATTGATAATTTATTTCATTATCGTATATCCATGATTTTGAAAGATTACGTACCAGTTAAGAATAATTAGAACTGGATACAGCACATGAATACATGAAAGGATATCCACAATATATTTTTTAGGAATAAAATTAAGTTGTATAAAAATATGTAGATAGTGGTAGTATAACATATATTCAGTGATCTGATTTTGAAATGTTAAAAAAGAAAGCTTTTTAAATCTTAATCTCTGTGCGTGTGTCTTCTTCTCTTCTCTTCCTACTTCCTTTCCTCCCTCCCTCTATCCCATTCTGTTTTTACTTTACATATTTCTGTAATGTTTGAAAAAATGAAATAAAATATAAAGTCAAAAACTCTCTTTAAGAAAGGCATTCCAGAGGGGGAAGGCAGCACAAGCAAAGTTGTAGTTTTAGGAGAAATGCAAGCCACCTGTAGTGAAATCTTCCTTAATGTTCCATTATCCTTCCCATCAACCTCAGCTCTGTGGTCCAGGAGAGCACTTAACTCTCCTCAATAAAACCCACTGACATTATTGTGCCTATCACATCTGTTTTTTTTTTTTTTCCTTTTCCCATCTATTGCTTTTTACCCTTGCATCACACTATCACCCCAACACACATGCATTTTTGCATTCCATACTTTCTGGGAAAATGTTGTGATTAAAGTTTTTTAATGACTCCCTTTGCAATTTGACTGTGAGTACCTGAATCCCTAAGTCCCTAAACAGCAAAAATTCTTAATGGTTGCTAGTGTAACCAGGGGTTCCATCCTGTTTTATCTTCTTGACTGTCTGGGTCAGTTCTATGGTGTTGATGTTAGGCATCTGTGACTCTAGTATCTAAGAATCTGTGGTTTACAGACAAAAGGTATGTAATTTGCCTTAAAGTCTATTACACTGAATGCCTTCCTTCGTGACCCTGCCATCTGTATCTATCTACTTGATACAATGTATCTGGCTACCATATGATTAGCACTTGATGCTAACAGTGGTCTTCTTCATTAGTACATCAAACTGCATATACAATGTTATATCAAGAACGTAAATCAAATAATGAACTTTAGAAGTTTAAGGATTATGGTTAAAGTTAACGGTGCTTACCTCTTGGTATTGGGAGAGTTATTATTTTCTTCTATTTTTCATGCATCTAAATTTCACCAATAAGCATGGATTATTTTTTTGTAATTCAGAAAAAAATATAAACATGAAAATTGAATAAATAGTGCAATATTTCTTGCAAAACAAATCTATCTTCAAAAAACTTGCTTTAAAAAAATCTGAGGTTATTTGATGTTGTATTTGGACAACAATCATTAATCTCAAATAAGTTATATGGTTAATAACTGAGTGAAATTTTACCGGAAATTTAGTTACTGTAAGTAAACAACAAGTAAGTTGCAGAAAGCTAACAATTTCCAAATGTTCAACATTTTTATATAAAAATAAAATGGTAAGTCTTGAAATCTGTCGATATGCAGTTTCACACAAATTCACAGAAAGTTTATATATTTATCATAAATATAATAGAGTTCATTATAGAAAAT
>NW_004444344.1:16135-25246 GCF_000243295.1 Trichechus manatus latirostris | reverse complement strand
AGTATACAGTTCATGGATTTAGAGGAGGTAGAAACTATACAATAAAGAAAATTCTCTAAATTATGAAATATGTCTTAATTCCTCAAAATGTTGCTCTCTGTGACAGAACTTGGCTGTGGGATATGACTCAATAGCAGCTTTCACAAGCCCCCAGAGTTCTCAATAAATTGTCACCTATTTTATCTCATGCAGTAGCACCTTCCAGTCATTGCATATGCAGAGATGGATAAAAGACACACCGCATACACACACACAGACACACACAAGAATTGCTAATCTTTATTTGGAGAAGCAATTTCTTTTTACTCAGTTTGGTAGGGTACATAAAAGGGAGAGTCATTCAAATGCATGAAGAGGTAATTTATGATTCTGTTTGGATCATGAAAAGCATAATCTGTGCCTATATGCCCATAGTATGATTTAAGATGACAAACATATTATACAGACAATAATAAGTCGGACAGGCAATCAGTACTTAGGCAGGGTCAATGAAATTGCCATAAGCCTAATGTGAAATGTCATCCTTCCTCCAGCCATTTGCACAAGCGAGAGCCCAACTCAAATTAGCTTGATGGGAAAGAAAAAGCACAAGGTTATTATAGCAGCCTAACCACCTACATAATGTGATTTTCTATCCCAAATAAAACCTCTACACACCCTAAAATCTGTTCTCTGGAATCTTAAAATTTCTCCTTTCAAGTTTTTTTTTCCCCCCTAAAGATTTTTATATTTTAAGTATTAATATCTTGGGGGAAATGTAGCATATTTCTTGAGACTAAATGTGGAGAAGGATAGAGAAAGAAAATACTAATTTATGGAAGAAGGAGATGAATCAAGTCAAAGTTAAAGGACCAGGACAGGTGACTTCATGCTCCAAAGCACCTTAGCCCACTTCATCACTGATGTAGGTTGGAGCTGATTGGAAAGTACATATATTCATATCAGCTAAAGATAAAATAATTTCTTCTAGCTAATCAATCAGTATGCGTCCTACAGAAAATATATCTTTTGCAATGAGCAGATTCTTGAATTTGGTGTGAAATGTATCATTCCTTTTTAATGTTACTGATTTCACATTATTTAATTTTTTTTTTTTTTTAATTTAGGGGAAGCCAGGTCAAATGAATGAAAACCAAACAGAAGTTGTAAGAGAATTTGTCCTAGCAGGCTTCTCCCAGACACCAGCTATAGAAGCAGCACTCTTTGTATTATTTCTCTTCTTCTATGTGACCACCTGGGTGTGCAACGTCCTCATCATGCTCACAGTGGCCTCTGATAACTGCCTGAATTCATCACCTATGTATTTCCTTCTTGGCAATCTCTCTTTCCTGGATCTCTGTTATTCAACTGTAACTACTCCTAAGCTTCTGGCTGACTTCCTTGAAAATGAAAAGCGCATTATGTATGACCAATGCATTGTGCAGCTCTTCTTCCTCCATTTTGTAGGGGCAGCTGAGATGTTCCTGCTCACAGTGATGGCCTATGATCGCTACGTTGCAATTTGTCGCCCCCTGCACTACACCACTGTCATGAGTCGAAGGTTATGCTGTTTTTTGGTAGCTGCTTCCTGGATGGGAGGATTCGTGCACTCCATTGTTCAGACAATTCTCACTATCCATCTGCCCTTTTGTGGGCCAAACCAGGTGGACAACTTCTTTTGTGATGTTCCTCCTGTCATCAAACTTGCCTGTGTAGACACCTTTGTCATTGAATTACTAATGGTATCTAACAGTGGGTTGCTCTCTACCAGCTCCTTTGTGGTTCTGATTTCTTCCTATGCCACTATCCTGGTCAAGATTCGATCCAAAGAGGGAAGACAAAAGGCACTCTCGACTTGTGCCTCCCATCTCATGGTTGTAACACTCTTTTTCGGACCCTGTATTTTCATCTATGCTCGACCTTTCTCCACTTTCTCTGTGGACAAGTTGGTGTCTGTGCTCTACAATGTTGTTACCCCCATGCTGAATCCACTCATCTACACACTACGAAACAAAAATGTCAAATCAGCCATGCAGAAACTGTGGGACAGGAGTGGACTTACTAGGAAAAAACAAGAGACATGAGAAGTTGAAGGGAGTTTTTGAAGATAGAGAATCTGAGGTTAGAATAACGACTTTTGAAGTCATTTGAATGACTAATGAATTAGGAGATGATAGTCTCGTTTTATTTCATTTTATTAAATAATAAGACTCATTTTTCTAGCTTCATAATTTAAATGTGAACTATAGCTTAGAAAAACTTCTATCATACCAAATTATTCCGTCTTCAGCTTTCTTTTCCTTTTTGAAATAAATCTGCTTTCTGTTTTTTCTATCAGTTTGTGTTCTTCCATCATATCCGTTCATCTGGCCAAACATTATTCCATTCAGTTTGCCATTACATACTCTACAAACCACCCTTTCAAGTTTTCATGTCAGCGTCTTCTCCAGCTTAAAATAGGTTTTATTTTTTATCAATTGTATCTTATTCTAACTAGATGTTTGCAGTTAATTGATAAGAAATTTATATGTATTTCTTGCTGCCACTAAATATTTAAAGAGATATCAGTAAAATGAATTAGAATTCATTAGATTTATATGACTGTGTGACAATAAGCAAATGAGATATATTAGTCAGCTTTCTCACATCACCACACTACTTACTAACTATCCAGTAGTGTAACTGAGAGAGAAATTTACTGATAGTGTGGATTCAAACTTATCTCTCTGAATTGCAAACCAAGTGTATCTGGACAAATCTTTTAAATTATTGAACCCTAAATTTTCTCATTTGTAGCATACATAGAATGATGTCTACCTTTTAGTACTGTTGTAAGGACTAAAACTGACAATAAATGTGAATCTGTCTGCCTTGGTGCCCGGCTCATAACAGGGTTCGACAGTTATTTATTCATTAAAATAGATTTTTCAATGACAGTAAAATATGGGTGGTAAAATTCTAAATTACTTAATTTGTCTTAATGCAACAACAGTCTAATCTACTGCTGCTTGTTTTTGAAAGATGGTGTAAAGTGTGTAGAAATGGGTTCATGACATTTTCACTTTTATCAATTATTGGGAATAGTTTACATTATCAGCAAAGAATACCTCACTGACATAGGTTTTATGCTTAGAGTTAAACTAAGATTGATTCTTTGGTCTGGTTACTGCTTACTCTGATTTTATGATCAAAGATAACATTAAATTGACATTCAAGGTTAGAATAAACTAAACTCAAATAAAATGTAAATTTACTATACAAATGGGCTATCAAGTATATTTTCATGTTTACAGTTTTTTAGTCAGTGGATTATAGAAGCAATTTGAATACCTAATTTTTACAGTAAACAGACATACAAGGTAAGAATATTTGGAAAATTCATCAAAGGCTCAGATTGTATCTCAACTGTCTTCATATACCTAACATCTACTAAAATGTCCAACTTGTTGAACGAATAAAGGAGGTATTTAGTTCTTCTTTGATCAATGCAGTAATGATTGTTGTTGTTGTTAGCTGCCATCAAGTTCACTTCAACTCATGATGACCTTATGTATGACAGAACCCTACACCATCTTCATGATTGTTGTTATGTTTGAGTCTACTGTTTCACCCACTGTGTTAATCTATCTCACTGAGGTCCTCCCTTGCTTTCACTGACCCTCCATGTTACCAATCACGATGTCCTTTTCTAGTAATCGGGAGTTAATGATTAAGAGCTGTTTACCTTTCCCATACTGGAGAGATAACTTGTAAATTGGAAAACTTTTCAGTGAAGCATAGGAAACTATTTGAGAGATTTTACACAACCAAGAATTGAACAAGCCTTTTTATATAACTCTGAAAGCCTATACAGACACCAGAATACTTTTGGATATGCCACCATGTTTGTCAGACAAATCAGGTGGATAATTCAATATTGAGCTTCTAATTAAGTAATCTATTTCATAGTACAAGCACCTATAGATCATATTACTTCATCTAAAAAGAGTTGGCTTTGTAATCAGAGAGGTCTATATCTGAATTCTCAGTCAGTATTTGAACATTACTACTAGGAGGTGAGGTAATTGAGGCTTTAAACTTCAACAGAATTGTGGCAATTGATCATATGGATATAATCCAGTTGATTTTGCAAGAGATTAATGTAGAGAGGCTGTCTATTGCTGCCAGAATTTCACACTAATCAAAGATATATGGAAAAAGTGATACTTAGGAATTAAATAACTATACCATTTTGGGGTAGGATATGACCAAAAGCACACAAAATAAAGTTACTATTGTTAGCATGTGTATAATGTAAAGAAATTATTCTACAGAATAAATTAGAATACATGTCTAAATATGAATAAGGCATTCTAGAAATTCTCAAGGAAATGTCCATATTGAAAAGAAGAGTACTTCTTTGTGTGTAAGCAAACACTCAGAACTTATTAACCATACTAGCAATTTAAATTGTTTTTATCCTTTCCAAGGCTGCTTTCATTTACAATGTAACATTACATGCTGTAAGAAAAGAAGGACAAGTTTATACTAAGAATACTGAGACACAAAGTTAAAGACTTTATATGGAAACATATCTAATATTATACATTTTATCTTTAATCCAATATCTAACACTCCTATTCAAATAAAATATGTAGGCTTCAGATTTAAAAAAAAAATTTTCCACCAGTTTTGACACTATTAGTCAAATAGGCCAGTTTATAAAGAACTCAAACCATACCTAAAATTGTATTCACTTACCACAACAAAGATTTATTTTTCTTTTTAATTTTATTGTGCTTTAGGTGAAACTTTACAGTGCAAATCAGTTTCTCATTCAAAAATTTATACACAAAATGTTTTGTGACATTGGTTGCAATATCCACAATGTGACAGCACTCTTCCCCTTTCCACCCCTGGTTCCCCGTGTCCATTCATCCAGTTTTCCTGTCTCTTCTTGTCTTCTTGTCTTGCTTTTGGGCAGCAGTTGCCCATTTGGTCTTGGGTATTTGATTGAACTAAGAGACACATTCCTCACATGTGTTATTGTTTGTTTTATAGGCCTGTCTAATCTTTGTCTGAAAAGTGAGCTTTCAGAGTAGTTTCAGTTCTGAGTTAGCAGAGTGTCCAGGGCCCATAGTCTTGGAAGTTCCTCCAGTCTTTGTCAGACCAGTAAGTCTGATCATTTTTTGTGATATTAATTTTACTGTACATTTTTTCTCCCACTCTGTCCAGGACTCTCTGTTGTGATCTCTGTCAGAGCAGTTGGTGATTGTAGCCAGGCCCCATATACATCTTCTGGGCTCAGGCTGGTGGAGGCTGTGGTTCAAGTGGTCGTTTAGTCCTTTGGGCTAATATTTAACTTGTACCTTTGGTTTTCTTTATTATCCTTTGCTCCAGATGAGACAGTACCAATAGATGTATCTTAGATGGCTGCTTGAAAGCTTTTAAGATCTCAGATGCTACTCACCAAAGTAGGATGTTGTATATTTTCTTTATGAACTATGTTATGTCAATTGACCTAGATGTCTCCCAAGACCACGGTTCCAAGCCCTCTGCCCCAGTAAATAAGTCCATCAAGGTATTTGAATGTGTCTAGGAAGCTTCTATAACTTTGCTCTAGTTAAGTTGTGCTGACTTCCCCTATATGTGTTTTGTCCTTCCCTTCACCAAACTTGATACTTGTCTACTAGCTAGTTAGTGATTTCCCCTCCATATCTCTCCTCTCCCTTGTAACCATCAAAGATTGTTTTTTTCTGTGTGAAAATGTTTTCTTGAGTTTTTACAATAGTGATCTCATACAATATTCGTCCTTTTCTTTTTTTTCTTTTGTTTATTGTTGTAGTTTAAGTGAAAGTTTACATTTCAAGTTAGTGTCTTATACAAAAATTTATACATACATTGTTATGTGACCGTAATTGCTCTCCCTATACTGTGACAGCACACTCCTCCTTTCCACCCCTGATTTCCCGTGTCCATTCAACCAGCTCCTAACCCTGTCTACCTTCTCGTCTCACCTCCGGACAAAAGCCACTCTTTTAGCCTCATGTATGTACTGAGCTAAGAAGCACACCCTTCACCAGTATCATTTTATGTCCCACAGTCCAGTCCAATCTTTGACTAAAGAGTTGGCCTTGAAAATTGTTTTAGTTCTGGGCTGAAAGACAGTCCAGGGGCCATGCTTTCTGGGGATCCTCCAGTCTCAGTCAGACCATTAAGTCTGGTCTTTTTACTAGAATTTGAGTACTGCACCCCACCTTTCTGCTGCTCCGTCAGGACTCTCTGCTGTGTTCCCTGTCGGGGTGGTCATTAGTGGTAGCCGGTTACCATCTAGTTCTGCTGGTGTCAGGCTGATGAAATCTCTGGTTTATGTGGCCCTTTGTCTCTTGGACTAATACTTTCCTTTTGCCTTTGGTGTTCTTCATTCTCCTTTACTCCAGGTGGTTGAGACCAATTGATGCATCTTAGATAGCCACTTGCAAGCTTTTAAGACCCCAGACGCCACTCACCAAAGTAGGATGCAGAACGTTTTCTTAATAAGCTTTGTTACCCCAATTGACCTAGATGTCCCCTGAAAGCATGATCCCCACACCCCCACCCCTGCAACTCTGTCCCTTGAAGTGTTTCATTGTATTCAGGAGATGTCTCAGCTTTGGTTTAGTCCAGTTGTGCTGACTTCCCTGTAGTGTGTGCTGTCCTTCCCTTCACCTAAGATAATTCTTGTCTACTATTTAGCTAGTGAATAACCCTCACCCTCTCTCCCCACCCTTGTAACGATCAAAGAATGTTTTCTTCTGTGTTTAAACCTTTTCTTGAGTTCTTATAATACTGGTCTTATACAGTATTTATCCTTCTATGACTGACTAAATTTCACTCAGCAGATTCTTCCACGTTATGTTTCATGGCTTCATCGTTGTTCTTTATCATTGCGTAGTATTCCATTGTGTGGATATACCATATTTGTTGATCCACTTGTCTGTTGATGGTCATCCAGGTTGTTTCAATCTTTTTGCTATTGTGAACAGTGCTGCAGTGGACATGGGTGTGCATATATCTATTTGTGTGATGGCTCTTATTTCTCTAGAACATATTCCGAGGAACAAGATTGCTGGATAGTATGGTACTTCTATTTCTAGCTTTTTAAGGAAGCACCAAATCAATTTCCAAAGTGGTTGTATCATTTTACATTCCACCAACAGTGTATAAGTGTTCCAGTCTCTCCACAACCTCTCCAGCATTTATTATTTTGTGTTTTTTGGATTAAGGCTAGCCTTGTTGGGGTGAGATGATATCTCATTGTAGTTTTGATCTGCATTTTTCTAATGGCTAATGATCATGAGGATTTCTTCATGTGTCTGTTAGCTGCCTGAATATCTTCTTTGGTGAAGTGCCTGTTCATATCCTTTGCCTGTTTTTTAATTGGTTATGTGTCTTTTTGTTGTTGAGGTTTTGCAGTATCTTGTAGATTTTAGAGATTAGAAGCTGATCAGATTTGTTGTAGCCAAAACTTTTTTTCCCCAGTCTGTAGGTTGTCTTTTTCTCTTTTTTTGCTCAGTTATCTAGTCTCTCCTCTAGTGCTTTTGCATTGTTACTTATGGTTCGTATTCTGTTTATGCCATGTATTAGGGCTCCTAGCACTGTCCCTATTTTTTTCTCCATGATTTTTATCATTTTCGATTTTTTATTTAGGTCTTTGATCCATTTTGAGATAGTTTTTATGTATTGTGTGAGGTATGGGACTTCTTTCCTTTTTTTGCTGATGGAAATCCAGTTATGCCAGCACCGTTTGTTAAAGAGACTGTTATTTCTCCAATTAATGGACTTTGGGCCTTTGTCAAATATTAGCTGCTCAGAGGTGGATGAATTTATGACTGGATTCTCAATTCTGTTCCATTGGTCTATGTATCTGTTGTTGTACAAGGACCAGGCTGTTTTGGCTACTGTGGCAGTATAATAGTTTCTAAAATCAGGTAGTGCGAGGCCTCCCACTTTGTTCTTCTTCTTCAGTAATGCTTTACTTATCTGGGGCCTCTTTCCTTCCCATATAAAGTCAGTGATTTGTTTCACCATCTGATTAAAAAATGCCGTTGGAATTTGGAATGGAGATTGCATTGTATCCGTATATCGCTTTGTGTAGAATTGACATTTTCACAATGTTGAGTCTTCCTATCCATGAGTAAAGTATGTTTTTCTACTTACGCAGGTCTCTTTTGGTTTCTTGCAGTAGTATCTTGTAGTTTTCATCGTACGGATCATTTATGTCTCTGGTTAGATTTATTCCTAAGTATTTTATCTTCTTGGGGGTTATTGTAAATGGTATTCATTTGGTGATTTCTTCTTTGAAGTTCTCTTTGTTAGTGTAAAGGAATCCAACTGATTTCTGTATGTTTATCTTGTATCCTGAAGCTTTGCTGAAATCTTCTATTAGTTCCGGTAGTTTTCTTGTGGATTCTTTGGGGTTTTCTGTGTATAAAATCATATCATCTGCAAATAGAGATAGTTTTACTTCTTGTCTAGCAATTTGGATGCCCTTTATTTCTTTTTCTAGCCTAATTGCTCTGGCTAGGACTTCCAGCTCAATGTTGAATAACAGTGGTGATAAAGGGCATCCTCTTCTCGTTCCCATTCTCAAGGGGAATGCTTGCAAAGTCTCTCCTTTTAGGATGATATTGGCTGTTGAGTTTGTATAAGTGCCCTTAATTATACTGAGGAATTTCCCTTCTACTCCTATTTTGTTGAGAGTTTTTATCATGAATGGGTGTTGGAGTTTGTCAAATGCCTTTTCTGTATCGATTGATAAGATCATGTATTCTTGTCTTGTTTTCTTAATATCATGGATTGCATTGATTGTTTTTCTGATGTTGGACCATCCCTTCATAGCTGGTATAAATCCCACTTGATCATGGTGAATTATTTTTTTTTATATGTTTCTGAATTCTATTGGCTAGAATTTTGTTGAGGATTTTTGCATCAATGTTCATGAGGGATATTGGCCTGTAATTTTCTTTTTTTATGGTGTCCTTACCTGGTTTTGGTATCAGGGTTATGCTGGCTTTATAGAATGAGTTTGGGAGTATTTCTTCCTTTTCTATGTTCTGAAATACCTTTAGTAGTAGTGGTGTTAACTTTGCTCTGAAAGTTTGGTAGATTCTC
>NW_004444344.1:2129-15951 GCF_000243295.1 Trichechus manatus latirostris | reverse complement strand
TTAGAGTACAATTTTTCATAGCATTCTGTTATGATTCTTTTAATTTCAGTTGGGTCTGTTGTGATATCACCTATCTCATTTCTTAAATGGGTTATTTGCTTCCTCTCCTGTTTTTCTTTCATCAGTTTGGCCAGTGGTTTATTGATTTTGTTGATCTTTTCAAAGAACCAGCTTTTGGTCTTGTTAACTCTTTCAATTGTTTTCCTATTCTCTATTTCATTTAATTCTTCTCTAATTCTTATTATTTCCTTTCTTCTGGTGCCTAATGGCTTCTTTTGCTGCTCTCTTTGTACTTGTTTGAGTTCTAGGGTTAAAGTTTTGTTTTTGGCCCTTTCTTCTTTTTGGATGTGTATGTTTATTGCTAGAAATTGACCTATGACATGGCTTTTGCTGTGCCTCAAAGTTTCTGGTAGGATGTGTTTTTATTCTCATTTGATTCTATGAATTTCTTTATTCCATCCTTAATTTCTTCTATAACTGAGTAGTTTTTGAGCAAGGAGTTGTTCAGTTTCCACGTGTTTGATTTTTTTTTTCCTTGCTTTTTCTGTTATTGACTTCTACTTTTATGCCTTAGGGTCAGAAAAGATGCTTTGTAATATTTCGATGCTTTGGATTTTGTTAAGGCTTGCTTTATTGCCTAGTATGTGGTCTATTCTGGAGAATGGTCTATGTATGTTGGAAAAGAAAGTATACTTGGCTGCTGTTGGTTAGAGCATTCTGTATATGTCTATGAGATCAAGTTGGTTGATTGTAGCATTTAGATCTTCCGTATCTTTGTTGAGCTTCTTTCTGGATGTTCTGTCCTTCACCAAAAGTGGTATGTTGAAGTCTCCTATTACTATTGTGGAGCTGGCTAACTCTCTTTTCAATGCTATTAGAGTGTGTTTTATGTATTTTGGAGCCTTGTCATTGGGTGCATAAATATTTATTATGGTTATGTCCACCTGGCATATTGACCCTTTCGTTAATCATTATGTAGTGTCCTTCCTTATCCTTTGTGGTGGATTTTGCTTTGAAGTCTATTTTGTCAGAGTTTAGTATTGCCACTCTTGTTCTTTTTTTGAGTGTTGTTTGCTTGATATATTTCTTCTATACTTTGAGTTTTAGTTTGTGTCTTTAAGTCTAAAGTGTGTCTCTTGTAGGCAGCATTTAGATGGATTGTGTTTTTTTTTTATCCAATATGCCACTCTCTGTCTCTTTATTGGTACATTTAGTCCATTTATATTCAGTGTGATTATTGATAGGTATGAGTTTAGTGCTGTCATTTTGATGCCCTTTTTTGTGCATTGTTCACAGTTTCTTTGTTCCACTTAATTTTCTATGCTGTCTTTTTCTTTATGTATTTTCTTTTCATCTTTTTCATTGTTGTTGATTTTGTATTTGCTGAGTCTTTATATTTTTCTTGTTTTTTATTTTGACTTGTAATATTTTTGGTTGCCTTTGTGGTTATCTTAATATTTACCTCTATATTTCTAATTTTATACCAGACTTTTATTTCTTTGTATCACCTTGATTTCCTCCTCATATGAAAAATCTATGTCTACATTTTTTAAGTCTCTCTTTTTTGTTTTAATGTTGTCATCTTTTACATATTGACATCTCTGTTTCCATTTTCAGTGTTTTAGCCTTGATTTATTTTTGTGACTTCCTTATCTGGGTTTATATCAGGTTGCTCTGTACTGTGTTCTAGTCTTGGGTTGTTATCTGATGTTACTGATTTTCTCTCCAGAGGATTCCCTTTAGTATTTCTTGTTATTTTGGTTTGGTTTTTGCAAATTGCCTAAACTTCTGTTTATCCGGATATGCTGTAATTTCGCCGTCATATTTGATAAACAGTTTTGCTGGATATATAATTCCTGGCTGGCAAATTTTTTTCCTTCAAGGCTTTATATATGTCATCCGATTGCCTTCTTGCCTGCATGGTTTCTGCTGAGTAGTCTGAGCTTATTCTTATTGACTCTCCTTTGTAGATGACTTTTCATTTATCCCTGGCCACTCTTAAAATTCTCTCTTCATCTTTGGTTTTGGCAAGTTTGATTATAATACGTCTTGATGACTTTCTTTTGGGATCTACCTTATGCAGGGTTAGATGAGCATCTTGGGTAGATATCTTCTCATCTTTCATGATATCAGGGAAGTTTTCTGCCAACAAATCTTCAACACTTCTCTCTGTATTTTCTGTTATCCCACACACCCCACCCCCCTACCAATCACTCATAAGTTATTTCTCTTGATAAAGTCCCACATAACTCTTAGAATTTCTTCATTTTTTAAAATCCTTTTACCTGATTTTTCCTCAAATAAGTTGGTGTCAAGTGCTTTATCTTCAATCTCACTAATTCTGACTTCCATTTGCCTCAGTTCTGCTCTTATAACTTTCTATTGAGTTGTCTAATTCTGAAATTTTATTGTTAATCTTCTGGATTTCTGATTGCTGTCTCTCTATGGATTCTTGCAGCTATTAAATTTGTCATTATGCTCTTGGATAGCCTTTTTAAGTTTCGCTACTACTTTGTCTGTATGTTCTTTGGATTTTTCTGCATTTTGATGGATTTCCTTCCTAATTTCTTGAAGAGTTCTGTATATTAATATTTCGTATTCTGCCTCTGGTAATTCCAAAAAATTCTCTTCCTCCAGAAAATTTATTGGTTCTTTATTTTGGGAGCTTGCTGAAGCCATCATGGTCTGCCTCTTTATATGATTTGATATTGACTGTTGTCTCCGAGTTATCAATAAGTTATAATTTTTTATTTTATATTTTTTTAGTGTGTCCTAGCTTCTTGTTTTGATATGCCCAAATAGGCTGCTCATGTCTGCTAGTTTGATTATTGGTGCCTTTGAAGCTCTAGCTTCCTGTCACCAGGTAGTTAGATCTGTTACTAAGTGTGTGAGCCCAGGAGTCCATTAAATTTTCTTGTATGGGTTCAGCTCAGGTGTCAAGGTAGTTGGTCACCATGTTTGTTGTGCAAGCTCTCACCTACAGTCCTAGACAGGCATGGGTGATTGGTGTAGGCACAGGTATCTGACTGCGGTAGGGGCTCACACACTGAACAAGGCAGGGGGCTGATGGCTGCCTCTGAGTGTCTGAAAGGAAGTGTGTCCCTGTTCCCTAGAATGAGTAGGTAGGTGAGTTTTGCAGCTGGACTATGAGCACCCTATGCTGTTGGCTGTAAGGACTAGGCGGCGCCACTTTTGTTGGACCTATGTGAAAGGGTGGCTAGGTGGTCTGAGTGGAGCCACCAGTCCTCAAGCCCCCGATGTGAGCAGGTGAGGAGCCTGCTTAATGGGCAGAACAATGTCAAATGTCAAAAACCTGCCACTTCACAGCTGAAACAGTTTAAGTAAGACTTCAGATATATAACCTGTTGTATTGTGGTAGTGAGGGCTTATGCTGTTGAAATGGGCCCACACAAGTCTATGCAGGGGTGAAAGGCATTCAAAGTCCTCAGACCCCTTATGCCTGTGACTAGGCAAAGGAGCTATGCCAACCCTGAAGTCCTGGCTTAGAGGAGCCGGCAGCTTAATTTTTCCATGTTTGTTAATTTTTTCTCTCTCTAAGGCCAGGATAATGGCTCAGGACACCATAAGGGTCATACTTCTGGCCCAGGGGATTCAGAAATAGCTGAAGCTGGCTAGGACCCAGTGCAGAGCAAGGAGCGGGGAGGTAAATGTGAGAGAGTTTTTCCCCCAATTTTTTTTTTTTAAATTATTCCCCACGGTAGGCCACATGCTAGTACTTATCTTTAGCTGCTTGAGCGCTGCTTTTCATTGGTTCTGGCTGGCTGAGTAAACTCTTTGCCACTGGGCCTCTCCCGAAGTGAAAAACACCTCTGGAGCATAACTGCTAGCCTCACTGCGCACAGCAGCTGATCTGGCCTGAAGGTTTCGGGCTCCCACCAGGTCAGGTCTGGCAACTCCTCGCTGTTTCCAAACCGTCTCTGCATCCCCTCCGCACTGAATCAGACTCCTCAACTTTGCCTTTGTTGTTCAGGGCTCCTAGATAGTCATATACAATCAATTCACTTGTTTTTTTGGGTCTTTGATGTAAGAGGGACCACAGAAAGCATCTGACTACTCCGCCATCTTGGCCCCACCTCTCTCCTTTTGTGATTGGCTTATTTCACTCAGCATAATGCCCTCCAGATTCATCCATGTTGTGAGATGTTTCATGGATTCATCATTGTTCTTTATCATTATGTAGTACTCCATTGTGTGTATGTACCATCATTTGTTTATCCATTCATCTGTTTATGGGCACTTAGGTTGTTTCCATCTTTTTGCTACTGTGAATAATGCTGCAATGAACGTAGATGTGCATATGTCTATTCATGTGATGACTCTCATTTCTCTAGGGTATATTCCTAGGAATGGGAATGGGGGATCATGTGATATTTCTATTTCTAGCTTTTAAAGGAGGTGCTGTATCATTTTTTGTAGTGGTTGTACCATTTTATATTTCCACCAGCAGTACATAAGCGTTCAAATTTCCCCACATGCTTTCCAACATTTATTATTTTCTGATTTTTAATTAGTGCGTGTTGTGTTGGACTGAGTTGGTATCTCATTGTAGTTTTGACTTGCAATTCTCCAGTGGCTAGTGATCGCAAGCATTTCTCCATGTGTCTCTTAGTCACCTGAGTGTCTTCTTTAGTGCAGTGTCTGTTCATATCCTGTGCCTATTTTTTCATTGGATTATTTGTCTTTTTGTTGTTGAGGTGTTGAAGTATTTTGTAGATGTTAAAGATTAGACCCTTGTCAGATATGTCATAGTCAAAAAATTTTTTCCCAGTCTGTAGGTTCTCTTTTTAATCTTTTGGTGGTCTTTTGATGAGCATAAGTGTTTAATTTTTAGAAGTTCCCTTTTATCAAATTTATCTTCTGGTGTTTGGGCATTGTTAGTTATGGTTTGTATCATATTAATGCCATGTATTAGGGCCCCTAATGCTGTCTCTATTTTTTCTTCCATGATCTTTACCATTTTAGGTTTTATATTCAGGTCTTGGATATATTTTGAGTTAGTTTTGTGTATGGTGTGAGGTATGGACCTTGTTTCATTTTTTTACAGATGTATGTTCAGCTATGCCAGCACCTTTGTTAAAAAGACTGTCTTTTCCCCATTTAATGGACTTTGGCGCTTTTTCAAATATCAGCTGCCCGTAGGTGGATGGATTTATGTCTGGATTATCAATTCTGTTCCATTGGTCTATATGTCTGTCATACCAGCATCAGGCTATTTTGACTACCGTGGCTGTATAGTAGGTTCAAGATCAGATAGTGTGAGGCCTCCCATTTTGTTCTTCTTCAGTAATGTTTTCCCTTGTTCTGTTTGAACAACTGCCTCTTAGCCTATGTATAGGTTCCTCATGAGTACAATTAAGTGCTCTGGAATTTTCATTCTTTGCAATGTTATCCATAATTTTTTTTGATCCACTCAGTTGAATGCCTTTACGTAGTCAATAAAACACAGGTAAATATATTTCTGGTATTCTCTAATTTCAACAAAGATCCATCTGACATTGGCAATCATATCCCTTGCTCCACATACTCTTCTGAATCCAGTTTGAGTTTCTTGCAGTTCCCTGTTGATATATTGCTACAACCATTTTTGAGTTATCATCAGCAAAATTTTACTTGCGTGTGATATTAATTATATCATTCAATAATTTCCGTATTTTGTTGGATCACCTTTCCTTGGAATTGGCACAAATATAGATCTCTTTCAGACGGTTGGCCAGATAACTGTCTTCCAAATTTCTACTAATAGTAGGGAATCTTATACTAGGGAATACTTAATCTGATAGAGTATCTGCAAAAATACCTGAAACAAATATTATGTTTACTGATGAAATATTGAAAACTTTCACCTCGAGACTGTTAGACAAGAATACATGGTATAGTCACTTCAATTCAGTATTTTTCTGGGTGTCCCAGTCAGTGTAAATAAACAAAATGGTATAAAAATTGGAAAGGAAGACTTTAAATACTCATTATTCACAGATGACACATATATGCATATAAAAACTTCAAAGGAATCTACATAACTTAAAATTAATAACTGAATGTACCATAATCACTGGATACAAAGTCAATATAAGAAAATCAATTGTAGACTTCCGATTTTAGAACAACATGGAGTAGATGTACTTTTCTGTATTCTCCCAACTAAGTACAGCTAAAATCCAGAACATTAAATATAAAACAAACAAAAGAAGACTGAATGGTAGAGAGAAGACAGACCAGATAAGGATCTCAAGATCCAAAGAACAATATGGCAATGAGATACTTGCATTTTCTTTTTGCTTTATGTAATTCAGACTGGGTGTTGGAGAATCCAGCAATGCAGAAATGCCAGCAGATGCAGACAAAATTAGCTCTAAGAAAAGCTGCCTCTCTAAGCAAAGAACAAGGTAAGATACATCCACCTGTGATAGAAAACTTTTAGACAATAAGTGCTCTGTACCAACCAAACACCATCAAGGGGGTGTAAAAAGTGGAGAGCATAGACTTCCACCCTCACCAACACTAATAATCTCCCCCCATTCCTGGTAAACATTGTAAGGCAAACAAACTACCCCTGCTGATTGGAGCAGAAATATACAATTGAAGCAAACAATAGATATGTTGGAATACTGGGAGAAAAATCTGGAGAGAGTTTCTTTGGGAAATTAAAAAAATATCCAAGTATACCAAGGAATTAAGAGAGCGACACACAGCCCAGGGCAGAACACATGCACAGAAAAGACCTGAAAAGGCCCTAAGCTTTCACCTCTGGTTGATCTTCAGGGTCAGTGCAAGCAGTAAGTGAAGGCTAAAACAGAGTTGAAAATAGCTTGGCTAAGTGTTGAAGGAGTGCCCCAGCAAAGAATCAATCTTCAAAAACTGAGAGAGTTTTCTTTTTCTCATCCCCCCCTTTATTTCTTCTTTTTGGCATCAATGTAACTGAATTGTACACATTAAAAAATGCTAAAATGGCAAATTTTACCACCAGAAAAGGTTAAATTAAATTTTAAAAGTTTAGAAAGATCACTAAACAAACAACTACAACCCACAGCAAGCAAGAAAAACAAATCTTAACGAAGAAGGTGGAATCTGATTTCCAGAGTTACCACAATATTATATTGAAAATGTTCAATTTAAAAAAAAAATCCAAAACATGCAAAGAAAGAAAAAAAAGTGTGGCCCAGTCGCAGAAGAAATTAACTGAAACTTCCCCTGAGGAAGCACAGAAACTGGACTTACTAGATAAAGACTTAGAGTCAATTGCTTAAGTATTCTCCAAGAGTTAAAGAAGCCATGAATAAAGAACTAAAAGAAACTAGAAGAAAACATCTCAACAGATAGAGAATATCAACAAAGAAGGTAATTATAGAAAGAAACCAAACAAATATTCTGGAGATGAGAAGTTCAATAACAGAAATTCAAAAAATTAACTATACAGTTTCAGTAACAATTTTGAGGAGGTAGAAGAAAGAATAAAAGAACTTGAAGATAAGTCAATTGAAATTATCCTGTCTCAGGGATAGAAAAAAAAAAGTATGAAGAAAAATTAACAGAGTCTAAGAGATCTATGGGATACTATAAAGCATACCAACAGATGCATAATAGAGTCCCAGAAGGAGAAAAGAGAATAACAGGCAGAAAGAGTATTTGAAAAATAATTGTCATAATTTCCCAATATGATAAAATACATGAATCTACACACTCAAGAAGCCAACTGAATTCCAAGAAGGATAAATGCAAAGAGATCCATACCAAGGCACATTACAGTCAAACTGTTGAAAGACTAAGACAAATAGAAAATCTTGAAAGTGACAAGAAAGAAGTGATTCATCAGGTACAAAGGACACTTAATAAGATTAACAGCCAACATCTTAGCAGAAACAATGTAAGCCAGAACACAATAGGATGCTGAATTTAAAGCACTGAAAGGAAAAAAAAAAAAAAAACTAGGCAAAATTATTATTTATTTCATAAATGCTTCTACAAAATTCAAAGAATATAATCTATTTAGAGCCTGTGGCTTTCTAGGAACTGAAAATGGTGAGCACTCTTTGCAAGAGACCATAGTTAGTGGAAAACAGAAACTGGTGACTCCTCTTACTCAAGTTTTAGTAACAAACCCAGTAGCCATGCTTATTCAGTCCAGACAACTAAACGCCAGGGATTTCTGCCCCTGGATGCATAGCGCAATGACTATATACATCTTTATGAATTTAGCCAAAACAAGGCGGAAGTTCAGAAGAACTTGGCAATAGGAGATGAGTTATTGGATAGTTCTAGGGAATCAGAAATACCTTGTGAGATACGGCATGTATTTGAGCACTTAGTATATGACTAGTTATATGTTAAACACACTATATACATTATTTAATTTAATAGGTTGGAATCCTTTAAAATCAGAGAAATATGGAAAGATCATGGGAATTCTTTCTTAACTATCAGTACTGGACTAGGTTTCTCTTTCATGGTCTCTCAGAACATGTTCTATTTTCCCCTATCACAGCTCTCATGTCACTGCATACTTTGTGATTGCCTGTATACTTGACTTTATTCCACTAAACTGAAAAATTTTTGAGTCTTGGAATGTATGTTCTTAAATGCTCTATCTCCACACCCAGTTCAGACCCTAGATCTGAAATATTGTGGTTGCTTGACAAATGTTTGTTTATTAAATATATAAATAGTATTAGTTATGTCTTGATGACAAAAAAGGCTATGTCAAAAATCTCTAAAGTCAATATGAGGATTACTTAATAGCAAGTAAGGAAATTAATCCTAAGGTAGATGTTGATGCCCTTTCAAGTTATTTTAGTGTTCACACATATGGATCTAGTCAATTTTAAAAATGACTGTATCCAAAGTCTATAAATCAACAAATAGTATTATCAAAATAACAAGCAAGGATCTGTAGATAAATTTATCCTAAGGCACAAATTGTTTTCCTTATATGTTATTTTAATATTCATATATATGAGTAGAATTGCAGTAATGGGACAAATCAAATAGCCTGAAGTATGCTTCCACTGACAATAGAAAATGCCGAGAATAATTAGAGGAGGAGGAGCCAAGATGGTGGCTTAGTCATACACATCATGCCATCCCTCTACAACAAAGACCTGAGAAACCAAGTGAAACAAAAAAGATGACAGTCCTCAAACCCTGAACACCATAAGAAAGGATAAAGAATTGAATCAAACATTGATTGGAATTAGAAATTGAATGAAGGCAATGAAAGAGGAGTGATACAGAGCAGAGGTGCCCTGCCAGCCATCCTGGCACAGCAGGTGTCTTAGGCTGGGCTCTCTATAGAAGCAAAACCAGTAAAATGTATAAATATATATATGGAGAGAGATTTTTACCAAGGAAACGGCTCACATGGTTGTAGAGGCTGGAACATCCCAAGTCCATAGATCAAGATAGAGCTTCTCCTGATTCACATAGCCACAGGGGCGAGCGAACCCAAGATTGGCAGATTTGAGAGTAGGGTTCTTGCTCACAGGCTGTGAAGATCAACCAATCCCAAGATCAGCAAACAAGCCTACAGGTAAGCTGTTAGCTCAAGTCCCAAGAACTAGAGGTCAGACAAACAGGGGCCAGCTACAGGATTCAGAACAAGCAAAATCCCCTAAGCTTTGCCAGAATGTCTGCTTATATTCAATGTAGGCCACATGTCCAAGAAAACTCCCTTTCAACTGATTGGCTACTCACAGCAGAACCCATCATGGAGTTGAACACATATCAAATCTCAACAGAGAAGTGATCACAATATTATATGATTGCCAAAACACTGACAGTCGTGGCTCATCCAAGTTGATACACAATCTTAACCATCACAGCATGCCATCTTGAGACAAAGCCAGTAGTGACACTGGGAGAGGAGCTCAGAAAGGCAACCTCATGCAATTACCAGTAAGAGACAGTGAAACTGTGTAGACATACCTGGAGTAAAGCAAGGTGAGTGGAACATTATCCAGATCTAAGGAGCGAAAGTACTTTAAAGAGGGCGAGAGCTCCAGGGATCCTGGCACCTACAGAGGAGAGAGGGAGCCCGGTTCTACAGTCTGACTCACCAGCAGTGGTCCCTGGTCATTAGGGTGGGTGGCGCACATGAAGTAATAGATCCATACAGTGTTAGTGGAAGGTCCTCTACCTGACCAGACTTCAGGCAGCCACACCCTCCTCACACCTGGTCAGGGGCAGGTCCTGACTGCTTGCTATAGCCAAAGGGAAGTATCAAGGCACCTATGTCTTATGACCAGAGGAGCATGCTTCCCTTCCAATTACCCTCCTGATCATCAGCCATGGAAAACCCCATGCTCCTGTCACTCCACCCACTCAAGGATCATAATATGAGCACCTGTTTCCTCCCCACTCAAATCCATCCACCACCCTCTACTGCTCACCTATCAATTGGGAGTAAGAATGCTCCCACACATCCACTTGGCCGCTACCCATTACTATCCCGACAAGTAGCACCGAGTGTGCTCCCACACACTCAGTCACCCCCTACCCCCCACCCCCCCACTAACTAGGTGAGGAGAAGAGAACATGCTCCTGTGCTCCCACTCACCCACCAGACCCACACCACTGCAGAGATGACAGGCAAAACCAATACCTGTTCAGTCCACCATCAGACACCATGCATGACCAGTAAACAGAGACCTGCACTCACACTACCAGCTGCTGCCCTGTACACCTGGAGACAGGTGGTGAGCACTTCTGTACTACCATACTACCAACCAGCGGAGCATGCTGGACCCACTGGCCCAGGTATATAAAAATTAAAAAAAATTCAGAATGAAGCAAACAAACATACATTCAATAAATAAATAAAATAACACCTTAATGCCTTGGAGACAAAGACAATATTAAATTGTGTACAGAAACAGGACAAGATGGCTCAAGTAAGTGACCAAAATAAAGGAGTAGAAAATCCTCCTGAGGAATAAATTGAACTTCCAGAAAAGGAATTCAAAAGGCTTATAAGTAGAATCCTCAAAGAAATCAAGGAAACACAGATAAAGTCAAGGAAAACACAGACAAAACTCTAGAAGAATATACAAAATCAATACAAGAACAAAACGACAAACAATTAAAAACTATACAAAAACAACAACTAGAAATCGAGAAGATTAACAGCATTAGAAATAAATAACTTAATGGACGGACATAGAAGTAGAATTGAATCAATGGAGGGAAGAATTGGTAAACTAGAGGTCAAATCCCTTGATACTAATTTGTCTGAGAAAAAATTTAAAAAATAAGAAAGCCTAAGAGTTATGTGGGACATTATCAAGAGGAATAATATATGCATGATTGGAATTCCAGAGCAAGAAGAGACAAAGAAAAGCAGAGAAAGAATTGTTGAGATTTGCTGGCAGAAAACTTCCCTAATACCATGAAAGATGAGATTTCCATCGAAGAAGCTCAATGAACTCTATACAGGAAAGACCCCAAAGGAAATTCCCCAAGATATATCATAATCAAACTTCCAAAAAGCAAAGATCAAGAAAGAATCCTGAGAGTAGCTCAGGAAAACCAAAGGTCACCTGCAAAGAGGAATCAATAAGACTAAGCTCTGATTTCTCGGCAGAGACCATGCAGGCAAGAAGGCAATGGGGTGACATATATAAAACCCTGAAAGAAAGGAATTGCCAACCAAGAATCATACATCAAGCAAAATTCTCCCTCAAATATGATGATGAAACTGGAATATTCCCAGATAAACAAAAAGATAAACCTTACAAGAAATATTATAAAAGGAGTCCTTCAGACAGAGAACTAACAACATCAGACAACAATCTGAGATTGAGATACACAACAGCATCACTCAGATACCAACCCAGATAAAGAATTTTCAAAAGTAAAATAAAGCTACAAAACTAAAAACAAGGAACCAGAGAGGTCAATTTGTAAAACACCACTTCAAGACTGAACGGGAGAATAAATAATGTAGTGATAGAACTTCCATAAGGGCAGGAAGACAAGGCGATATCAAGAAACAGACTGTTTAAAACTTGGGAATATAAAGGTAAATTTCAGAGTAACCACAAAGAAAATTAATAAACCTAAACACCAAAATAAAAAAGAAGACAATCATAAAGACTCAGTAAACACAAAATCAATAACAAAGAAGGAAATTAAAGGAAAATCCATAAACAAAAAGAACCCAGCACAGAAAATAAAGTGGAACAAATAAACTGTTAACACCACAAAAAAAGCATAAAAAAATGACAGCAGTAAATTCAAACCATCGATAATCACACTGAATGTAAATGGCTTAAATCCACTAGTTAAGAGACAGGTAGTGGTAGAAAGGGTTTTAAAAAAAAGCCCCATCAGTATGTTGCCTACAAGAGACACACTTTAAACATGAAGATATAAATAGACTAAAAATCAAATCTTGGAAAAAAAATATAAAGCAAACAATAACAAAAAAATGCAGGATTTGCAATGTTAATTTCTGATAAAATAGATTTTAAGGCAAAATCTATCATAAGAGACAAGGAAAGGCATTATATAACAATTAAAGGGTCAATCCATCAAAAGGTCATAACCATAATAAATATTTATGCACCCAATGATAGTGCTCCAAAATAAACTCTAACAGTACTGAAAACAGAAATAGACAGTTCCACTGTAATTGTAGAAGACTTTGACACACCCCTTTCAAAGGACAGAACAACTAGAAAGAAACTCAACAAAGATACAGAAGATCTAAATAATACAGTCAACCAACTTGACCTCATATACATATTCAGAACACTCCACCCACCAATCTGTCTTGGGAGAAGCGCAACCAGAATGCTCCTTAAAAGTGAGGATGATGAGGAAAAACTAAGCCAAACAGATAAAACAGCAATCCTGAAATCTTAAACATCAAATGAAGAGATAAAGACCTCAGCCAAGCACCAAATGGAATAAAAAACTGACAGAGAACAGAGAGCGAGGAGACATATGTGGAGAGGTCCCCTTCAGCTAATGCAGTGTGGATCCGCCATCTTGGACTCCTATCAGAGACCAGCAAATAGCGGGTATGAGAAAGCAGCTTCACAGAGCTTCCAGCAGGAGACAGAACAACTGGTAAACAGTGATATATGCTTTCCCACCCCCCACACTTCTTCACCTCCACTCAGGCTTTTCTGCTTCCCGCAGCCACAGTCTCTTGGCTGGGAAGTACTGGCTGCTTGGATTCCATGTGCCCGCACTGGCCAACTCCCTGAGTGCCATTTGTTGGCTACCTGCTGGTGTTGCTTTTTTTTGCTTCTTTTGACTTCTTCCTTACTTCTCACCACCTCCTCCCCCTTTTGCTCAAATACCTGGCTCCGTGTGCCATCTTTGCTTCTTCCTGAGGAGCTGTGGAGCTCTGTTCGAGTGTGGAACTGCTTCCCAGTCCATGCTGCCATGCTAGTGGGATCCCGGGGCTTTTTTTGGTTTGTTGTTTTCAATCGTTTGTTTGTTTTCTTTTTCTTTTCTCGAGTTGGGAGCCCGTTCTGGCCGGGCTGTACTGTGTGGTTTGGGATCTACCCCCTCAGCTTGCACAGATGCGCAGAGGGATCTCCAAGAGCATTTCTTTTTTCGTGTTTTTTTTTTTTTTTTCCCTCTTTTTCACTTTTTGTCTTTCTTCATTACTCCATTTCTCATCTCTCTGTACTTGCCTTCTCTTCCTGTCCCCTGGATACCTGGCACTGAATACCTCTACTCCTCCTAGCCAAGCTGTGCTTCAGCACCTGGGAACAACTTCCCCAGACCTTGTAGCTGCACTGGTGGGATCCCTGGGAGCTTTGCTGTTCTTTTTTCTTTCTAATTTTTATTTATTCAT